>NC_080682.1:69649524-69952555 GCF_030445035.2 Dasypus novemcinctus | reverse complement strand
GTCATAGGTTATTTGGCCAGATGCGTTACAGACACTATAGGAGATTCCCTGAAACTGACAGGTGGTTACCTGGCCCTTGCAGGTGTAATGACTATGATATATTAATGTGGTGTTGACATGGGCCCCTGTACGCACCTTTTGAATACATGGCTCACACTCTGTGGTGTCAACCTGGGACCAGGGGAAGGTTAGGGCTAGAAGTAGGAAAAATAACCGAACGGGCATTGTAACGGATTCCTAATTTTTGGCTGTGCATAGACCAATCAGCTTCCAGGGTGTGATTGGAGCAGAGCTCGGTGTTCCATCCTCAATCTTCAGCCATGCCTGGACCAGTCAGCTTCCGGGGTGTGGCTGGAGTAGGGCTTGATGTTCCCCTTTTCTGCAAGATGAGTTTGGTTGAGCTGTGGATATCTGGAATACAAGTCCAGGACTCTGGGGGCAGCTCACTTGACTTGGCTATGGTGTATCCACAGGGTGATTTCAGCTACCTTAACTGCAGTGGGGGTGGATAAAATGACAAGATAGGGTCCTTGCCATCGAGGGGTTAGTGGAGCTGACTTCCAGTCCTTGACCCAAACTGCATCTCCTGGCTTGTACGGGTATACGGAGTTGCTTAAGCTAATGGGGGCCCGTACTTGGACTCAGTGATGCAGGTTATGTAAGATTTTTCCTAAGCTGATCATCTGTTGAGCTATTGATAAGTTTCCTCTTTCTCTGAGAACCCATTCTATATTTCTGTTTAAGGGAGGAGGCCTCCCAAAGAGGATTTCATAAGGGGTTAGGCTTAGTTTTTGGCTTGGGCTGGCTCTAACTTGTAGGAGAGTACTTGGAAGTACTTGCACCAGTTTCTTGGAAAATCTTGGCAATATAAGTCTTTATTGTATGGTTCATTTGCTCTACCTTTCCTGAGCTCTGAGGATGGTAAGTGGTGTGCAGTTTCCATTGGATGTGCAGTGCCTTTGCAATCTTTTGAGTGATTTCGGAGACGAAGGCAGGTCCATTGTTAAGCCAATCGAGAGTGGTAGCCCATAGCGAGGAATGATTTCCCTGAGGAGAACCTTAGCTACTTCAGCTTTTTCTGTTTGAGTGGGAAAGGCTTCCATCCAGCCAGAAAACATGCAAACAAGGACTAGGAGATATTTATAGCCTCCAGATCGTGGCATTTCAGTGAAATCAACTACTAGACTTTCAAGAGGCATACTGCCAATACTCTGGACTCCTGGGGCTCCTGTGGGCCCCTGGTGAGGGTTATTCTTTGCACATGTCACACACTATTGGCATACAGCATGGGTGATAGTGACTAGTCTTGGAATGTAGAAGAATCTTTCTAACACTTCCTTAAGATGGGTTTTTCCCAAGTGTGTGTTCTCATGGTAGTCTTGAACTACAGTTGCTGCTAATATTTGTGGCACAACTATTCTGTGATCAAGCAATGTCCACCATCCATTTTCTCCTTGTGTCCTACCCTCAGAGAGTATTCACTCTCTCTCAGCTTGAGTATATTGCAGCTCTTGGTGACTCAGAGGCTGCAGGACGAGAGCAGGCATTGTATACTGGAGGTTCTGATAATTAAGAGGTTGAGAAATGAGAGTGGTGGCCAGGTTTTCAGATAGGGATCCTTCCCGTGCCACTCTTTTTGCTTCAGAGTCTGCTGTCCAATTTCCCTGGGCAATGGCGCAGTGGCTTGCCCAGTGTACCTTACAGTGCATTACAGCCACTTTGACAGGCTCCCAAACTGCTTCTAGTAGCTCCAGAATCTGTGTGCCATATTTAATGCTCTTCCCTCTCACGTTAATGAGTCCCTTTTGTTTGTATAAGGCTCCATGCGCATGCAGGGTAAGAAAGGTGTATTTGGAGTCTGTGTAGATGTTACCTTTGGCTCCAGCTGCAAGTTGCAGGGCTCGGGTGAGGGCAATGAGTTCAGCTTTCTGTGCTGATGTGTTATCTGGGAGGCGTTGCACCTCTACTGTGGTTTCAGATGTTACTACAGCATATCCTGCTCACCGATTGCTGCCCTGCATAAAGCTACACCCATCTGTGAAGAACTCCATGTCAGGATTTGCCAGTGGTTGGTCTTGGAAGTCTGGCCAGCTGGAATACACTTCTTGCAATGTTTCCAGGCAGTTATGGGTTGGAACCCCTGGCTCCACAGGTAGCAGGGTGTCTGGATTTAGGGTTTTTATAATTTCCAGCTGGATGGATGAATTTTCACATAATAGGGTTTGATATTTAACCAGGCAGCTGTTAGTAAGCCAGTGTGTTCCTTTGGCTTCTAAAATTGTGGTTACTGCATGTGGAACCCGGACAATTATAGGCTGCCCAAGAGTCAATTTTATAGCTTCTACTGTAAACATGGCTGCAGCTGCTATGGCTTGCAAACATGAGGGCCATCCCTGGGCTACAGTGTCCAGTTGTTTGGATAGATACACTACAGATCTTTGCCAGGAACTGAGGTATTGAGTGAGTACTCCCATTGCGATGCTTTGGCGGTTGTGAATGGAGAGGTAGAACGGCTTAGTGAGATCTGGAAGTCCGAGGCTCGTTGCTTCCATTAGAGCTTGTTTGAGAGCAGTGAAAGCATTTTTCTGTGGGCTTTCTCAGAGCAGGGCATCACGATCTCCCCCCTCTGTGGCTTCATATAAAGGGCGCATGAAGACCCCAAAATTGGGGATCCAATTGCGGCAGAATCCAGCTGCCCCAAGGAACTCTCGCAGCTTCCAGCGGGTATTGGGCTCAGGGAGACTACAGATCACTTTCTTTCTTTCAAGTCCCAATTCACGGCACCCCTGTTATTTTATAACCTAGATATTTGACCTGAGTTAGGCAGATTTGGGCTTTTTTCTTAGACACCCAATAGCCTTTTTGCTGTAGATGCTTTAAAAGAGTATGGATTCCACCAGCGCAGTCTTGATAGGTGGGACTTCCGAGAATGAGGTCATCTACATAATGGAGAAGAAAACAGTTATGGCTTTCTGCTTTAAAGTGAGATCACTGGCCAGGGCTTGTCCAAAAATAGTGGGTGCATTTTTAAATCCTTGAGGCAGTCGCATCCATGTCAGCTGCTGCTTTTCACTTGAGTTTGGATTTTCCCATGTAAAGGCAAAAATCAGCTGGCTCCAGGGTGCTACCTGAATGCAGAAGGCATCTTTAAGATCTAGGCATGAAAAGTATATTGCCGATGAGGATATTAAGCTGAGAAGAGTATATGGATTAGAAACCGCAGAATGAAGGGTTATTACTGCGGAATTCATCTCTTGTAGGTCCTGGACTTGGCGAAAATCTCCATCAGCCTTTTTAACTGGGAAGAGTGGGGTGTTCCATGGAGACTGGCATGGCCTCAATATGCCCTCATTCAGTAATCTCTGAATATGTAACTGGACCTTTTCTTTTTCTTTTTTTTATTGATTTTGTAAAAATATTACATTAAAAAAATATGAGGTCCCATTCAACCCCACCACCCCCACTGCACCCCTCCCCCCCCAGCAACACTCACTCCCATCATCATGACACATCCATTACATTTGGTAAGTATATCTCTGGGCATCTCTGCACCTCATGGTCATTGGTCCACATCATGGCCCACACTCTCCCCCATTCCATCCAGTGGGCCCTGGGAGGATTTACAATGTCCAGTGATTGCCCCTGAAGCACCATCCAGGGCAACTCCAAGTCCCAAAGGCGCCTCCACATCTCATCTCTTCCTGCCATTCCCCATACCCATCAGCCTCCATGTCCACTTTTCCCACTCCAATGCCATCTTTTCTCTGTGGACCTTGGATTGGTTGTGTAACTGGACCTTTTCTTGCGCTTCGCGTGGAACTGGATATTGCCTTATGCTTACTGGACTGGCTGTAGGCTTTATTTCAATTATAATTGGAGGAATGTCATGTGCCATCCCCATTGGGTTACGCTCTGCCCATACTTCAGGCACATCTTCAAAGGGGAGCTGTGTGGCCATGGATTGGCCAGTCTCATTGAGGCAAAACAGTCTCCATTCCTCCTGCAGAAGAAGGGTTAGCACTATTTTTGGAGGGTCTTGTGGCCCCAGTGTCAGTGTGGATTGCCCTGTGGCATCAAAGGTAATTTAAGCCTGCAGTTTGGATAGCAGATCTCAACCCAGGAGGGGGACTGGGCACTCTGGAAGATAAAGGAATTCGTGAGTGACCGCCTTTCCCCCAATGTTGCAGGTCCTGGCTTGAAGGAAGAGCTGTTGAGCACTTTTGCCAGTTGCCCCTATAATAGTGGCTTGTCTTTTTGATAGAGGTCCAACTGGCTTGGTCATTACAGAATGTTGAGCCCCAGTGTCAACCATCATATGTATGGTGCAACCCCCAATTTGGACTCCGACCATAGGTTCCACGGGGCTGAGAGAATAGGAGCCTGGTCTATCCTAATAATCTCTATCAGAGTCCTCCATTCCTGCCAGCCCAATGATCTGATCTGCAGGGTTTTTTTCTGAACCTCTTCAGACCCAGCGTTTGGGTTGTGATGCCCCACTGGCTTTTCTGGCTAAGTCAAGGCTGGGTCAAGTGGTCAGCTGGGACACTCTCGCTTCCAATGCCCATCCTCTTTGCAGTATGCACACTGATTTCACCTTAGACATGGGCCTTTCCCTCTCCTTGGATCTGGGACTTGCCAGGTTACTTTCCCTGACACAGGAATGGATTTTTCTACAATTGCTGCTGCCAGAAGATCTGCCTTTTTTTTTCATTTTTCTATTTTCTTCCCTTCTTGTTCCTACATCATGGTTGACATAGACCTTAGTAGCTACTTCCATGAGCTGAGAGATATTCATTCCAGCATTCCCATCCAATTTCTGCAGCTTTCTTTGGATGTCTGTCTGTGATTGGGTAACAAATGCTGCATTGACCATTGTTTGGCTCTCTGGAGCATCTGGGTTAAAGGGCATGTATACATGAAATGCTTCACACAGTCTCTCATAGAATTGAGCAGGACTCTCATCCAGAACCTGTAGAATTTGACTGGTCTTTGCCATATTCACTGCCTTGTGGCTCCCCACCCTGAATCCTTCAACTAAGGCCCTATGGAATGTTTCTAGTCGGTTGAGCCCATGGCGCTATTCGGATCCCACTGGGGGTCCTCCTCTGGGAACTGCAAGTGGGCGTATTGATCACTGTCCAAGGTTCCCTCAGGTGAGTGCTCTCTAAGCCAGGTTAGAGCTCCCTGTGTGACACACATGCTCTCTTCAAAGTTCAATAAAGTCATTATAAATTGTTTACAATCAGCCCAGGTGGGTTTGTGGGTCTGTATGATGGACTGGAAAAGGTCTGTCATGGCCTGAGGCTTCTCGGAGAATGGTGGGGTGTGGCTCTTCCAGTTAAAGAGATCCGTTGTCCTAAAGGGCTGATAGATGAATGTCCAGTTTCCCCCCTGAACCTGGCGATCTGCATCGTAAAAGATTGGGGTCCAGGTCTTCACGGAGAGGGAGCTGGAAGGCAGCCCTTTTCTCCACTCCCTCTGCCCCCGGGACTCCCTGTGGTTTGAGTTGCCACCTCTCAGCATCTCCTTCCTGACTGATGGGCAGCGCTGCAGCGGCATTGCCAGAAAGCAGTTGATCTGCATTGTCCCTTGCGGAAGGTGCCCAAGACCGCTGAAGAGACGGTCAAAGCTGTTGTGGGGATGGCATAGGGCTCTCAGGTGCAGATGGCAATAAAGGCAACTGTAGGGATGGTATAGGTGCCCTCTCTGATGGTGATAAAAGCAGCAGTGGGGACAGTGTGGGCGTCGTACTTCCCCGCGTGGATGACAATGGGGCACTGCTTAGGAAGACTAGCTCATTTTCATTCCTTAGTACTGCCGGGGCAGGAGTCATCGCATAAGGTGGCAGAAATTCATGTTCATATGGCCCTTCTAAAATGGGTGGATCAGCACAGGATTTGGGGCGCACTTTCTCTGGGCCCTTTGCACTGTGATTGTTTGGTCTGGTCACTGGGATGGCACTCCTCGGTTTCTGTATTAAGCAAATTCTAGCTTCCTTAGTCACACACTTCCCTAACCAAGGTAGGTTTTGGCTCACAGCATTTTCCCAAGCATCAATGTAGGGGAATTGGTCTGGATGCCCTGGATTTCCATTTACTGCATTGTGGACTTTATGGATGATCCGGGGATCCAAAGTACCCTCCTGGGGCCAGTCCATGACGAAAGTTGGCCATTCTAATTCACAAAGCATCCTAAGCTTTCCTGGCTGTAGCCTTATGCCCATACACATCTTCATGGAATGCACTGGGGAAGTTTTTCAGCATGCAACCTAACGGGGTTTTACAGTGTGTGTTTCCCATTTCTACCTTGTGCCGACGGTGCACAACAGTCACTCAAGCCTTAGGCTTCGTCCATCTCCAGCCACGTCCCTTGCGGGAGCTTTTGGTGCCTCTTGACCTTAGTGGATCGGTATAAGCCCCCAATACAGAAGAGGGTCCCTTTGCAGGGACTCCCCAGACTGCCCTTGATAGTATGAGGTCTCCACCGAACCATAGATCAGGACTCCGCATTCACCCGCAGAAGTGATTTTCTGCGTCTCACTCAGTCGCCACAAGCACATGCACACAACCACCCCCCTTTCCTTTCCTCGGACATGGAGAGGAGACGGCTTCCTCCTGTATTCTCGGGAATACTAGGGCCTCCCCTTTTAGAGAGTAGATCAGGCTCCCTCCTAATTTTAGAATTAGGGTTTTCCTGCACTATGCCCCCAGGGGTCTTACCAATCCAACGTGCAGAGCTCCTTACTTCGTTCTCAGGGTCTCTCAAACCTTCTGGTGCCCCTGATTCATCTGGGAATGGCTCCAGCAAAGACTGCAACCTCTTTCTGGGCTCAAATGGGGTGTCCAGGGGCACCCAGGGCTGGGTTTCACCCAGGCCCTTCTGGCCTCCTCGGAGTCGCCCGGGAGGGGCAAACAACTATTGCCACCTCTGACCTTCTCAGCACATCCCGAACAAGCCCCCCAAATGTTGTAGAGAATTGGGGTGTGCACGGTATTGAAGGCCAGGACCTGAGAACTCTGAGAAGGAGGTTGGTTTATTCAACCAGCCAGACTCGTGGACTCTTGTCCTAATAATAACCAAGCTCCAAATAGCATTTTTGGGGCCCTTTTATACTGAGGTTTAAGATTAGGGAGACAAAGGGTGATGATATGCAAACAGACCTTTGATTAGTTTCTTTAGTGTCTGATCTGAGTATCAGGTTATTTCCCCCAGGTGAGTTACATATTCCCCACATTCCAAGCCAGCTTGGATTTAGCAGATCTTCCACATTCCATCTGGATGCAACCTTGAATATACCTTCAGTCTTACACTCTTTCTGAACATTCAAAGACTGTAGGGACTATATTACTTATTTGGACTTTTAGGGACTAGGCATACTTGGAAACAATTTTGAATTTATGCACAGGCTATATCACTATAATATACTGGAAAATATAAAAACATTTATATAATGATTCTGATTATTTGTTACTTCTTACCTCTCATTATAATTTCCTGCTTTTGTTTGTTTCTTCCCCAATCTTGGGGATATCTGGATGATGACTGCTATGATTTCTTAATGCTGAAAAAGGGTATTTAACCTAGGGACTGATAGAATAGAACTTAGATTGTAGTTGTACATATTCCTTAATTTAAGGTTTGGCTGAAGTATTAATGATTTCTTAGTAATTCTGTTATGGCAAGGCTAGGATAAGAAACAGACAAGTTTTAAGGATAAATATGCTTGTAGATATTAATGGTAATATAATTAGTCCTGCCTGTAATATTGAATGAAACTATGATCCTCTTCCTGTGGAAGCCAGCGATATAAATCAAACACACTGATAAAGGGAGGGCCAGCATCTGTTGCATTAACCTGACTTTTCATAAGTTTTAATATTTTGGTTACGTTACCAGATGTATAATCAAATATATAGGTACAGCAGTACATTTTTACTTAACACATGCTCCTCCTTGTGACACTGTCAAGATATCTAAAGCCATTTGTTTTTGTAGTACTGATTTATCCATTAGAGTTATTTCAACATAGAGAGATATACTGTTGAGGCTATCACTTAAAGCAAGTTGTGTGAAATTGCTCATTTCCTAAGTATGACATACTTTATGCCTAATGATGACAGAAATCTAGCTACTAGGTATCATATCAATGAAAGACTGATGGGGCCCATGAGCTCTTAATAAGGCTAGATTTCCTTCTGACTGGTAAAGTTTTATGAATACTTCCCTGAGCCCAGAGGTAATCCTAAAGTGCATCTCCCTACCTAACCTGGTGAAAACCAGGGCCATAATTTGGTGCCACATAAACATTGAGTCCCTTTTGGAGCTACCAGCAAACATCAGGTCTATTAAACCAATCTGTCCCAAACCAGTCATTTTCTTGTAATATTATGGTTTGTACACATTACTCTCATTTTTGTTGTATTAAAGGGATTATGTTGCTTAGAGTGGTTTTGTTGTTCCCAACAAAGAGGGTCTGTCTGGCTCAATCTCCCATACTCACGTGTTAGCCTTGCTATGCCATCCTAAAGTTGTAAATGCCCCTCTTTTTCTCTAATATTTATTTGTTCAGCCTTATTCTCTAAATGTTTTGTATATTGAATGGCTCTTTCTATTGTCATACTATAACAAAAAGAATTCAATATCCTGGGGTTTTCAAATTAATTGGATCTGCATTAGCTATATTTATGGTATATAGGGTCCCTTTTGGTTTTCACATCTTTTGGATTCATTCTCTTAGTTCTTTCCAGGCAGTTCCCTTGAGAAGTGACTTCCACCAAGGTAACCTGGAAACACTATTCATAGATAATTGGACACATACCCAGGAATCTGACTGAGTCATAGAATTTGCATAACAGTGTGCCCATTTCCAAAAAAAAAATAGTGTTTGGCAATATGTCAGTTCCTTGGGCTATACCATAGTAGGGATAGAAAACCAAGACCTATGTCCAGAAATAAATGTTGGGAAGAATCTGGTAATTTTATACAATAATGTATCTATTGTCTACAAGTGAAAGTATTCCACTCTTTAGGCAATTCACTATTAAAGTTTTGGATATACCAAACAGTACCCAAGTAAAAATAAATGCCCTTAAGTTTATCATTTCTTATCTGTTCTTTTGAAGATGTATTTTAAATTTTCTGCAGGTTCACATTGATACCTATCTGCTGGAAGTTCATCAGCTTTTCCAAATCTCCAACAGTATGTTTGTTAGTATCTGTTTTGTGAAGGCATCTGGTAGATAAAGACTGTTAGAGGGTGCTATTTTTATCCTACTATGGTATATTCATGGTTTCATTCTTATCAGTTCGACAGAAGAGGGTGTGGGTTAATAAAACCAAATAAAAACTTAGGTTCCAACTGGTCTATTGGATGCAAACTTCTCAATTTCTTTAAATGAGCCTAGTCTTCAGGCTTAAAATGATGTAAGGGAACCTCCATAGGGGAAAGTGAGAAACTTGAGGCATAGTGATGAATTGTCTCTAATGTGGTCTCTAGAGACTAAATAAACTTTTTTGTTTCTAATTTTGAACTTGTTCAGTCCAAGTGTACATAACACCATGTTTTAGGATTGGCCTCCCATATACCATTTCAAATGGGCTCAAAAGAAGTTTGCTTCTGAGTATTACTCTTACCTGCATCAAAGGATAGGGAGTAGTACCTCGTTCCATGAGGAGAAATTATTTTAGTCTTATATCCTGTATCAGAGAAAGTACTAACAATGAGGATGGACATTTTAATTTGGCTGCTGATTTGCTTCTAAATTTGCTATTCAATTATCTTTAATAGAGTCTATATTCTCCTTTCCAATGCAATATATTATGGCAACTTCTTTAGGTAACTTTGCTTCTTCTAATAAGGCTAAGATTATGTCTATGTATTTAATTCCTTTTTTTTACCAGATGTAAAGAGTCCTCTTTTCCTTCATTTGGCTTCATAGACATGAATGATAAAAGACTACTTAAAATCTGTATATATATTTACTTGCTGTCCTTTTCCTAGATGTAAAGCTTTGGTGAGTGAAATAAAATAAATATGTCCATTGTGTGGACATACCTGGTTAGAGGGCCTCAGTCTCCAGTACAGTTTGAAGAGTTACCACTACATAGCTGGCTTTTTGAAATCCTTTTCCATGAAGCTGCTTCCATCAGTGCACATTTTAATGCCTGGATGTTTTAAAGGTTGTTTGACTAAATTAGATGGCGGAATAAACTTCATAAATTATTTTTACACAATTAAGCACAGTTTCCCCTTTTTCATTTATAAGTAAAGTAGCCAGGTTTACACTAGAAGAAACTTTGACAGTGATTTTTTAATTATCTAGCAGATTAGCTTGATATTTAGCTAATTGTTCAGTAGTGAGCCAATATCCACCTTTCTGTTATAACAATGGCAATACACAATGAGATGTTTTCCTAGAGTGACTTTTTCCACTTTTTTGAGAAGTTACAGGGGGTTACTACAGTTCTTAGGCATACTGGCCATCTTTGGGTCATGTTGCCCAATTGTTTAGAAAAATAGGCTACTGGATGTCCGGGCTTTCCTAATTTTGGAGTAAGAAACCCTAATCCTACTCCTTGCTTTTCATATATGAAAAGGTCAAAATGCTTTTTGGGGTCAAGGAAGCCTAGGGCTGAGGCTGGTAAAAAGTCCCTTTATATTTTCTGGAAGGCATTTTTACATTCTACATTCCAAATTAGAGGTTCCAGCTCAGACCCTTTCACAGCTCTATATAAGGGTTTTTGTTAGAGAAAATGATATTCATTGGGACACAGAGACTGACAATTGCAGGCAGAAAGTTTATTGGGAAGCTTTCCCAATGGAGGGGATCTGAAAAATAGGCTTCAGCTTCCTCATCCACATGGTGGGAGTCTGAAGAGAGACTTCAGCCTGCCCCTGGCAGAGGCGGTTATAAATTTATATAGTACATCTATAGGTGGGAAAATGCTTAGTGGGAGTGGGTTGGGGTGTGGGTAAGACCTGAAGGTCAATAAGAATGGCTAGGGGATGGTGGGCTAGGGGTAGTGAATTATAGGGATGCAGGAGGGGTTGGTGGTGCCATGTGGTTCCTTTGTCTAGGCTTGTGAAGAAATGAACTATATATCAACATGTAGGCTCTGATTGAGGGGCTGTTCTATGTCACAGGAATGCAAGTCACCATTTGTTAACCATTGTAAAATGTGTGAATAGTTAATCATTATAAACCTTCTAAGAGAGAAGCCTCTAAAATTCCCAATCCTTTGGTTATATATATAAATGGTAAGGGACCTAAATAGGGGTGTAAGGTGCTTGGCTGAATGGAAGGGTGAGGGGGTTTGGAGGGTTGACTCCATCTAGCCACTTCCTGCTATCAGGAGCAGTGAGGGCTCCCTGTTCGTCTTGCCCCATGGGTTCTGAAGAGGCTGGTATTGATGTTCATGCACAGAAAGATGACATTCACATATTTTTGAGCTTTTGATTGTGTGATTTGGTGTATGAATCAGATAAGAAGTTATAAGAGACAAGGACTAAAGAGAAGCAGCAGCAATAATATCAGTTATGGTATTGTAAGGGGTAAAAGGATTTATTTCAGGGGTGAGGAAAAATAAGAAAGAAATGAGGATAGCCATGATTGAGTGGGTTTTAGGTTTTATTGGGCACTGATGGAAAGGGGATACTAAGGAATATTTGTGAAAGAGGAGGGTTTCTATAAGATTATTATGACAGGGGAGTGGTATGGCATGACAGAAGGGGAACTGCTATTTCGGATCTGGTGATGTAATTCTGTATGCAATATGGGAGGGATGTCAGAAGGAAGTGGAGAGGGTATGGATGTGGTGGATAAAAGGAGAAGAAAGTTGGACAGGAGGGCAAAGGAGATGAAGGAGCAGAATTTGGATAATATGTTACAGCCTAGAAGAGGTGAAGGGCAAGTAGGAATTACAAGGAACTGATGAAAAAATATGAAATTCTCTAAAGAGAAAAAAAATATGAAATTCTCTGATGAACATAAAACTGATTTGGTGATTAAAGAAGAAGAAGGGATGCTGTTAACTCCCACAATAGAGATTGAGGAAGTTGATAAAGGTTCTGAATATTCTAGGAGGATTGAATTTTTGGCCCCCATGTTAATTAAAAAGGAAATTGGCTTACCTCGAACCTTGATGCTAACCTTTGGTTCAGATGTGCTGATGGAGGTGTGGGACTGTCTCAAACCAGAGACCTGTCAGTCATTTATTGTTAATCTGAGGAGGCCTGGAAAGGAGGATACTGGCTCCAGGTCAGTAGGGTGTACTGGAGGAACTTTCCTGGAAATAGGGTTTTCAGGACAGTCTGACTTCCCGTGACCTTTACTGTCACACACCGGCCAGTGGAGGCCTGGAATCGGGGCAGGAGCATGCCCAGTGCTGTTCCTTTCTACATGTAAATCAGGGTCCCAGTGGAGTCTGAAGAGAAGAAGGGGAATTAGGTTTCTGAGAATCAGACCTGAGGGCAGCAGCCAGGAGGAGGCTTTAATCTGATCTCATTTGTTTTTTTCTAATTTGACTTCCTCTTCTCTATTGTTAAAGACCTTAAAAGCTGTTTTAATCAGGTTGTTCTGAGGGGTTTAAGAGCTTTTTTTCTAATTTCTGTAATTTTTTCTAATGTTTGGATAAGATTTTTTGATAGTGGGTGTGTAGGTATAGCTGGTGAGAGTCTGACTCAGGATTTAATTTGGTGTACTTAAGGAGGGACTCAGTTAATCTATTCATAAAAGTGGCTGGATTTTCACCAAGCTTTTGTGAAATCTTTTTAATTTTATCATAATTAACTGCCTTAAGGCAGCCTTTGTCATGCCTTCTATTATACAGGTTAAAAGGAGGACAATGTGGGGAAGGTCAGCCGGACTCTGGCTGATCGCTCCAGGGTGGATTAGTGGTTGGAACTGTGGTGGAGCTTGCTGGGTGTCCATTGGAGTTCTGAGTGTGCACGGAGTCTGTGAAAATGGTAGCAGCTGCTCAAATGTGGTCTTCCCCTAGGTGTAGTTGAAGAGGTAAAGATAACATATGTGTTCTGATATGTGAATTCATAAGAACAGCAGAGGTGTTGGAATTCTTTGATATATGTGGAAGGATTTTCAGAGAATGAGACTAACCACTTTTCTATCTGACTTAAATCTGAGAGTGAGAAAGGAATGTGCACCTTAACTATTCTATCAGCTTCTGCTGTTTCTCTAAGAGGTAAGGTGGGGGGGGGGCATTGATGTTTGTGTAGAATTAACTTTTGTGTTTACAGAGATAGAGGAGGATGGCGAGGAGGGGGGAGGATGTAGCTTCATGTTTCATGTGAGTATGAGAAGGGGAGAAAGGAGGAGCAGAAAATGGTGCATTGGAGGGCTGAGAGGTGGAATGTGGTGGTGAGGGTGAGGATGGATAAAAAGTTGGAGGCACATAGGGAGGGGGTGCAGGACAGGCTTGGCTTGCTGGATCAAAGTAGAGATATTCAGGAGATTTGGGAGGTGGGCAAGAGGGAGATGAAAGTTTTTGAGATGGTTTCTGGTACAAAAGAAGAATTTGGTAGGAAGAACAGGATTGGCAGAAGGAGGGGCAGTTCATTCACTGGGATTGCAGGCAGAAATGAAGGAAAAATAAAGCTTGAATGTAAGGAACTTTGGACTATCAACCACTGCACTGGATGTGGTTTTCTATGTTTAGGAGATTTGGAAATTGAAAGCGCTGTGTTCCGGCCATTGACTTTCATTGTTTGGTCACACAAAGGTTGAATACAAAATGAATTTTTTAGGTCTGATTTTTCCTTCTGGGTACAGAATTTTATAGTTATGAAAGAGACAGCTCAGAGGCCTGGTTTTTTGGGGGCTGAAATTGAATTCCCCTATTCATGGGTTTTTTTTCACACAAGGACACAGGCCTTTCACCCGCCATGGCTCTCGGAGGACAGTGAGGATCTCTGACCTAGTGCTAGGGTTTTTTTGGTGGGTTTGTTATGGACAATGGAAAAAGGAGAGAGAGAGCAGGATCCTCCAGTGGAGAAATCCTTGACTCACCCAGCTATGATTCAGTGTCCAATGTAGGATGAGTTCTTAGCAGTGGCAGAGGGAGATTCCTCACAAATCAAGTTTCAATATGACCTCAGTCCCAGGTTTTGGCACCAAATGTTAAAGAAAAGTGGCACTCACTGGGACACAGAGACTGACAATTGCAGGCAGAAAGTTTATTGGGAAGCTCTCCCAATGGAAGGGGTCAAGAGAATAGACTTCAGCCTCCCCACCTGCATGGCAAGAGTCTGAAGAGAGACTTCAGCCTGCTCCTGGCAGAGGCAGTTATGAATTTATACAGTACATCTGTGGGCAGGAAAATGCTTAGTCAGTGGAAGTGGGTCAGGCTTGAGTAAGACCCAATGTCCAATAGGAATGGCTAGGGGGTGATTGTCAAGGGGTAGTGAATTCTATGGATGCAGGAGGGGTTGGTAGTATCATGTGGCTCCTTTGTCTATTCTTGTGAGGAATGAACTATATGTGAACATGTAGGCTCTGGATGGAGGACTGTTCTATTGAAGGCCAGGACACGAGAACTCCAAGAAGGAAGTTGGTTTATTTTGACTGGTCGGACTCGGTGGACTCTTGTCCTAATAAAAAACCAAGCCCCGAATAGCCTTTTTCGGACCCTTTTATACAGAGGAGATAGGATTTGGGAGACAAACGGTGATTGTATGCAAACAGCCTTTTGGTTAGTTACTTCAGTGTTTTATCTGAGTATCAGATAGTTTATTTCTTCCAGGTAAATTTGATTTAACACATATTCTCCACATTCCAAGCCAGCTTGGATTTAGCATATCTTCCACATTCCATCTAGATGCAACCTTGAATACACATTCAGTCTTATATCCTTTCTGAACATTCAAAGACTGTAGGGCCTATATTACTTATTGGACTTTTAGGGACTAAGTACTCTTGGAAACAACTTTGAATTTATGCACAGGCTATATCACTATGACATGGGAATGCAAGTCACTGTTTGTTAACCAATGTAAACCTTGTAATTAGTTAATCATTATAAACCTTGTAAAGGAAAAACCTCTACCAGTTTTGTTCTGAGTCCCAAATTAGGTATCCAAATTCTACAGAATCCTGCCATTCCTAAGAATCCTTGAAGCTGTCCCCTTGCAAATGGCTAAAAGCATCCGTCTGATCTGGCAATAGATTTCTCTGTCCTTTGGACAGTTCACAGCCTAAATATCTTACTGAAGTTTTTGAAATTTGAGACTTTCTCTTTGAGACTTTAATCATGGTCTGCCAAGAAATTTGGTATTTGGATAGTGTTCTTATCTGGTGATGTTCTGGTTTGACTGGCAATTAAGATATATTCTACATATTATAATAATACACCTTCTTATAAGTGTAAGTCACTTAACTGTCTAGCTAGTGCTTCTCCAAATATTGGGAGCATTCTTAAATACTTGTGAAAGTACTGTCTGACAATATTGTTGTCTTATGTTAGTAATGGGGTCTTCTCATTCATAAGCAAAATGTTCTTGAGTTCCCAGGTCAAGGGATATGCAGTAAAAGGTATCTTTTAAGTCTAAGACCAGAAACCAACAGAGATCTCCTGACAATGTAGCAAGTGAGGTATATGGGTTCAGAATTACCAGGTGGATGTCTTCTACAAGTTTATTAATACTCAGAGATCTTTCACAAATCAGAATAATTTTAGGGTCCCTGATTTTTTACCAGTAAAACTGAAGAAGTGTTATATAAAGACTGGCAGGACTGTATTAACTGATATTTCAAAAATGTCTTTATTAATGGAGAAATTCTTTCTCTGAATTCTAATGTAAGTGGGTATTATTTAGTATGAGGTAGAGTATCTGAAGTTCAGAGTTTCATTTGAACCAGTTTCACTGTTTTTTGCACATCCAGGTTTTCCATTAGCTCCTGCCTCTGATTTCACAGTTTTCAAAATTTCCTTTGGGATAGTGGTTATCGGCTAATCTCCCTCTACAAACAGCAGTGCAGTTTGCAGTGCACAAGCTTGACCTGGAGGCACTTCTATTGACAAATAACCTGGAGGAAAGGTTATCTGGGCATTTAATTTAATTAACAGGTCTCTTCATAGCAAGGGAACTGGACATTCTGGTACATAAAGAAAACTATGCTTTAAATTTCAGGTCCCAGTTAGGTAGCCAAGCAACAACAAAAACTGCATATTTGCAGTTTCACCAAATAGTCCTGTTATAACAACTATTGGTTAGAAATTGCATTAGGCTTTTTATTTAATACTGAGTACATGGCTCCTGTATCAACAAGAAAGTCAATTATTTATTTTCCCACTGGTATTGTCATCAGAGACATTTGGGGGGAGATTGAGAGAAGTGGTGTTTCTTCTAGCAGAGCCCCTGGCCAACTTAATTCCAGGTTACTATCTGGAGAATCTTCTGGTTAAGGCGTCTGAAATTTGGGTGTCCCAGCATCTCTCACAGTGTTCCCAGGGACAGCTGGGGTAATCCCTCTTCCAGAGCCTTTCTTCCTTGCCATATGTGCATTGGCTGGTCCTTAATTTCTTAAGAAATTCTCCCATCCATCATCACTTGAAGGAGGTCTGGGGGTCTTATTTTCTGCTTTTGTCTCATTCTGGTCAATTCATTAAAGCCTCTAGGAGTGCTGTTTGTCTCTTAGGGTATTGATCCTCAAGTGTGGCTTGCTTTCAGATGCACTGGTCTTCTCTGCCTTGGTCCCTATCATTATAGATTTAAAGTTGATTTCAATCAATCTTATTATAGACAGTCCTAGTCCATTATCAATTTTCTGCAGATTTCTCTTTATATTAGGAAAATTCTGAGTAATAAAGGTGATATTAAAATTCGGGGCATTTTCTGGACTTTCTGGATCTATGTCAATGACCCGGTAAGTAGCATAAATCCTTTCAATGAAAGCTGAGGGACTTTCCTTTGGCTCTTGTATGATTTCATTAATCTTTTGTAAGTTTATAGGTTTTTGGACCCCTTTTCTCAGCCCCACAACAAAACATTCTTTACAATGCACTAATTTAGCTCTGTCAAAAGCATCATTTAGATTCCATTCAGGATCCCTTACTGGTACTGCTAAATTTGCTCCAGCATACAATGGATTGCCAGGATTTGTTCTTGTTTTTTATCTGCTTCCTGCTTTGTCTGCTTTGTCTTTTCTATTATCATTCTCCACTCTTCTCCTGTTATTAAATTAGTTAACAAGGCCTGGATATCTGTCCAATTTGGGTTATAAGTTGCAAAAATTGAAGCAAATTAGCTTTCTATTTTCTTTGTGTCTTCTCTATAGAATGGGGTATTATTTTTCCAATTATGTACATCTGACTTGGAGGATGGGTATGTGCATATACAAATCTCCTTGGGCTTTCCTATTAATCTATTCCACAAGTATTTGCTGGAGGGGTGGAAGGTTTTCTGGGACTCAGTTGCTAATTTTTTTCCTTGTGTTTTTTTTAGTTTTTTTTTAAATTGAAGTATATCATTCATACATGAACACACATAAACAGTAAGTGCATATTAAAGATGGCAAACTTACAATATAAACATACATGACATCACAAAGGGCTCACATACATCACCCCTCCACCAACTCTTTGCATTGGTGTGAAACATTTGTTACAAACTATATAAGAGCATTGTCAGAATATTACTACCAACTATATCCCTTATCTTACATTTTGTGTAATTTTTCCCCAACCCTTACTATTTTTTTAAATGTATTTTTGTTACAGATATTGTGAACTTGCAAAACAATGCAGCTGCTAGCTTTTGAAAAGAGCCCTGGCTGAATTGAGTACCCTGACAGGGACAGGAGGAGGAGGAGAAGATCATTTCTATTTCTGTTTCCATTTCAGGCTATTTACCTCTGATAATGGGGGCTGCAGAGGAGAAGGAGGTGAGGAAGCTTCCTCCTTTTCTAAGCTATCTGCTCCTCAGTTATAAGGTGGAAGTGGAGCCAATGAAAGAGTTGACAAAGCTCTATTAGGTTCTCCAGATTTGAATGGGAGGGCATTTTTCTTTTCTCTGTTAACCTTTACAGGTAAACTTTCATATTTTCTTATTTACATAGATTGCTGAGTGAGACAAAGGACTGAACATATATCATCTCATCCCATTTCTGCTCTATTGTACAGAACAGCTCTAACTGCAATATACTGTTCCTCTCTATAGAACCATTCTCAGGCCATATGTCTCCTGATTCTAAATCATATTGGGGCCAGACTCTGTTATAGAAATAATCTTTTTTTTTTTTTTTTGCATAGGCTCATAACTAAAATTTCCCCAGTTTTTCAAAATATAACCCAAAGGGCTACATTCTGGAATTCTATTAGAATTTTAGTAACCAGTAACCAGTTAGGAAAACTTGAGCAATACAAATGCAGTAATATACCAATTTAGTAGTTTACACAGACACTAAGCTCAGTCTAATTAGAAAAATTATCACAATAGCAGGTCCTAGTTAGAAATGACCATATACAAAGGTAAGATCACTCTAGCCAGTTTCAGTCATTTCAGGTATTGAGTTTTGGCTATTCTATAATATACTGGAGAAAAAAGAACACTTATCCAATGATTCTGAAATCATAATTATTTGTTAATTCTTAACTCTCAGTTACATATCTCTCATCTGTCATCTATTTATCAGAGAGAATAATTTCCTTTGAATCCATTGAATCCAAAGAATATTACTTCTCTTTATGTGAATTAGTCCTGAAAACATTGTTAAAATTCCTTTTCCTATCACTCTAGCTTTCCAAAGTATTTAAGTTTCTCCTGAATTTGGCTTTTCACAGCTCACATTTCACACTCAGGATTTTGATCACTTGTTGCCAAATGAGTTAATTTCAAAATAATTTCTATAGCACATTGAAGTGGGTATTAAAGGACACATTTCTTCCAGTGCCTACTCTTCCTGCAATGGAATCCTAAATTGTTATTTTTTCTCTTTATTTGAGATTAAGTTCGTGTGACTTTCTCAGGAATTGTCCCCTCATGTACATGATTACAGAGCACAATGCAATTATTGATCCTGTTTTTTAACCACTCTTTCTTTATTTTTGATATAAAATCTGAAATACCCATTTATAATTGGTCTGAATGTTAAGCTTCCAGACTTGTATTGACAGAATTGGATTAGTAAAGTCAAATGCCTTATTCTAGTTAAAATAACCCTTTAAGAAATCATATTAATACTTAACGGTTGTGTTAATCATGCCACTTTTCAATTGGCTACTCACAAAAAGCCAAAAGCCTCTTGAAGTCCTCAACTTAAATTATATTGCATTGATGATAAATTCAGAGATTAACTAAAGATTAACAATCTTTTGAAACTTATTTAAAATCAGAAATAGTTCAACATTTTCTATCTTTGTTATCTTAGTATAATCCATTAAGGGCTAAAACATTAGTTCCTTTATGATTGAATTCTTGTAACTTCATATCCAATTAAAAGAATATTTAATAAAATTCACTTTAATTACATCAAATTAAATATCTACACATTTGTAAGTAGCTGTTTTTACTTCTGAGCCTGTCCACATAGACACCATCACAGGACTATACCAAAACTGCCTGCACAGATCAAAGTTGAGAACATTATATATATTTTAATAAATATTATTAAAAATATTAAAATATTTTTATTTATCTCACCTTTAAGTGAAAATAAAAATGTTATAAAAGATTTAAGAAAACAAGGATTAGAAAAAGGAGCACAGAAGTCTCAGAGTGTACTGTGATTCAAGTATAAACTTTTTTTTTTGAGCTTTCTAACCTGTTTCCTTTTTAATAGAGAAGTAACAGGTTTACAGAAAAATCATGTAGAAAATACAGACATTCCCATATAACATTGAGTTAGTATGGTGCATTTATTACAACTGATAGAAGAAAGTTATTATAATTGTACTGTTAACTGTAGTCCATGGTTAAGTTTTGGTTCACTCTTTGTGTTATACAAGACTATGAGTTTTTTAAAAATTATTCTAGTAACATGTATACAACCTAAAGTTTTCCCAATCAAACATTTAATTCAGTGCTGTTAATTATGATCATAAGATTGTGCTAAAATTACCACATCCATTACCAAAACTGAGAAATAGGTAGCCTCCTTCCTTTTATCAGAAGGGAGAAATCATACCAGTTATGAATTCTTAGTTTGCCACAGGCCTGCTGATGCAAAGTACCAGAAATGGGTTGGCTTTTATTATAGGAAATTTATTTAGATAAAAGATTATAGGTCTGAGGTTATGAAAGGTCCATATCAAGACACCATCAGATACTTTCTTACCATAATAAGCTACTTTTTTTATTATTATTATTTTTATTGACTTTGTAATAATATTACATTAAAAATATATATGTGAGGTCCCATTCAACCCCACCCCCCCACCCCACCTCTCCCCCCCCCACCAGCAACACTCGTTCCCATCATCATGACACATCCATTGGATTTGGTAAGTACATCTTTGGGCACCTCTGCACCTCATAGTCAATGGTCCACATCATGGCCCATACTCTCCTCCATTTCATCCAGTGGGCCCTGTGAGGATATACAATGTCCGGTGATTGCCTCTGAAGCACCATCCAGGGCAGCTCCATGTCCCAAAGACGCCTCCACCTCTCATCTCTTCCTGCCTTTCCCCATACCCATCAGCCACCATGTCCACTTTTCCCAATCCAATGCCACCTCTTCTATGTGGACATTGGATTGGTTGTGTCCATTGCACCTCTATGTCAAGAGGAGGCTCAGATTCCACATGGATGCTGGATGCAATCCTCCCACTTTCAGTTGTAATCACTCTAGGCTCCATGGTGTGGTGGTTGTCCTTCTTCAACTCCATCTTAGCTGAGTGTGGTAAGTCCAATAAATCAGATTGTAGGTGCTTGAGTCTGTTGAGGCTCAGGACCTGGCTATCACATTGTCAGTCCAGAGATTCAAATCCCCTAAATATATCTTAAACCCCAACATTAACTGCACCTCCAGCACATTAGCATGAAAGTCTTATGAAGGAAGATCCCATCTGAGTCCAGATTCATCACACATAAACACCATTTCCAAAGAGGGGCCATCTGACCTGGTAGTTAACCCCATCAGCCATGACCATAACTCCCATGGGTCTCTTTAGCCCTCAAAGGAACCAATATCTGGGGGTTGTATCTGCTTTATCTGTCTCTCTGACTCTGCTCAGTTGTGCATGAGGGCAATCCTTCTGCCAGCCTCCAGACTCTTTTTTAGAAACTCGTAGCCATATAAACTCATTTCTCCTTTCCATTTCCCCCTTACTTTAGGTCAAACAGCATTTTAAAGTCATGTTATTTTATGTAGACAGGGATATTCTGCTGATCCGCATTGAACCTTCCATATAAGGTCATTTTCCAGTTGCATCATCAGTTGGTAGTTGATAGTGGTCCCTCGGTGCCAGGGAGGCTCATCCCCGGGTGTCATGTCCCACGCTGGGGGGAAGGCATTGCATTTACATGCTGAGTTTGGCTTCGAGACTGGCCACATTTGAGTAACATGAAGGCTGACAGGAGGAAATTCCCAGGCACAATGTTGCTCTAGGCCTTGTTCTTATTTTAGGCTTATCAGCTACTTTTGATCCTAGCCTCCTGCCACATGGTGAAAATGCCTGCCAATCTTTGTCATCCCCTCCAGAATCTATTGTGTTCTGGAGCTCAGCTGTGAGCAACCAGGCATAGGGCTCATCTCTTTCAGGGCTTCTCTCTCAGTCTGGATTGCTCCACTTTTCTTCCTCAGTTCATCTATGAGCTATTAAGTCATGATTCATCTTTCCCTGGGGGTCTCCTCCTTGAGCCTCTCAGGCTTCTCTGCTCTCCTGCAGTCCTCTCTGTTACATGGCAGGACCAATATAATATGGCAGCTACCTTTATCTCTGTGTCTCTCTCTCTATGTCTTTGTTTATATCAGTTCCAGTAAGAGGGCAAGCCTCACCCTGAGTTACTCCTCAATGACATAGTCCAAACAAAAGGGTCCCAACTGACAGGATTTAATTAGTTCAAAAACATAATCTTTCTCTTTTGGGACTCATAAAATAACTTAAAACTTTCAAAAATTCATTCAGGGTATTGCAATACATGTTATTGAATTATTCTCCAAATGAGAACTACATGCAGTAGTATCATCTTGCTCAGTCCTTTTTTCCAAATATAGTAAAATATGATCATGAGCTAATAAAATCTTACGAAGTATGAATGAGGGCTAAAAAAATGAAGTGCTAGAAGAAACAGCATCAAAATATTAACTACAATTTATTTAAATCATCTGTTACATTCTAGGAGGCAAACTATTTTTTTACCTTTATATAAAAAATTATTGAAGTATATTACTCATGCATAAACATACATAAATGAAAAGTGTATAGCAATAGTTGTGAACTTACAAAAACAAACATATATAACATCATACAGGACTCTCATACCTCACCTTACCATCAATACCTTGCATTATTGCAAAACATTTTTAAGTAATGATTAAAGAGCATCTTCAAAATATTGTTACTAACCAAAGTATTCTTCCCCCAAACTACCCTATTATTATTATTATAGCATTTTTACATGAACATACACAAACAATAAGTTTATAGTAAAAGTTGTGAACTTACAAAGCAAACATGGATAACATCATACGGGGTCCCATACATCAACCTTGCATTGTCCCATACAACACCTTGCATTGTGAAAAACTTGTTATAAATTATGAAAGAATATTGTCAAAATCTTACTAACCACAATCCTTATCTTCTGTTTGGTGTATTTTCCCCAAACCCACCCTATTATTATTTTTAAATATATTTTTATGACAGAAGTTGTAAACTTACAAATCAATCATGCATACATGCAGAATTCCCAAACAACACCCCTCCATGATGGAACATTTGTTACAGATTATGAGATAATATCCTCAGATTATTACCAGGTCCACATTGCACATTTGGCACATTTTTCCATACCTTTCATTATCAACACAGTATATGTTTGGCATAGATGCATGAATATTACGTATAACTGTTAACCACAGTCCATAGCTCATTCCAGCTGAATCTTTCCCCTGCTTCTTTATATTCCCACCACCGTGCAATAGGGATGTACATCTGCTCTAGCTCATAAAGGCCACTCTTACATCTGTACCATCAACCACAATCCTCATCCACCTCTGAGTTTACTGTGCAATTCAGTCCCTAGGTTATTAGCTAGCTTCCTGTCAATTGGTCTTTACATCCCTACACTACCATTTTCAGCCACATTTCCATTTATAAACCAGCTGTCACTCAGTATAATGTGTTACCATCAACTCTGTACATTTCCATACTTTTCCAGTAAAGTTAATTAAAACTTCTACATACTTTAAATATCAGTAGTCCTTTTCAGTCCTCCTCTAATCTTCTTTAAGAATTCACCACCTGTCACCAGATTTTGACAATATTTTCCTACATTTTCTTCTAGAAGCTTAATTAATGCTTCTTGATTTTATATTTAGGTTTTTGATCCATTTTGAGTTAATTTTTTATAAGATGTGAGATAGGGGTTCTCTTTCCTTCTTTTGGCTATAGATATCTCATTCTCTCAGCACCACTAGTTGAATGGACTGTTCTGCCTAAGATTGGTGGATTGGACAGGCTTAACAAAATTACTTGACTATGGATGTGAGAGTCTGTTTACAAAACATCAGTTTGGTTCCAATCGTCTATGTGTCTCTCTTTACACCAGTACCATGCTGTTTTTTACCAGTGTAGCTAGGTTATATGATTTAAAGTCCAGAAATGACTTTACTTTAACTTTACTCTTCTTTTTAAAGATGTTTCTGGCTATTCAGGTCCCCTTATCCTTCCTAAAAAGTTTGATAATTGTGTTTTCAATTTATGTAAAAAATGCTGGTGGGTGGACTTACTGGTAGTCTACTATAGAACCTATTGTGACTAGTAATGGAAGAAACTGTGTCATTGATGTGGAGAAAGTGGCCACAGTAATTGCTGAGGGCAGGGAAAGGGAAGAAGAGATGTGATATGGGAGCATTTTCAGGACTTGGAGGTGTCCTAAATGATCTTGCAGGGACAGATGCTGGACATTATATATACTGCCATAACTCACTGAAAAAGTATTGGGGGGGGGGAGTGTAAACTACAATGTAAACTATAATTCATGCAGTGCAGCAGTGCTTCAAAATGTATTCACCAAATACAATGAATGTGCCACAATGATGAAAGAAGTTGTTGATGTGGTAGGAGTGGGTGGGTGGGGTGTGAGGTATATGGGAACATCTTGTATTTTTTAATGTAACTTTTTTTTGTGATCTATGTATCTTTAAAAATAATTAAAAAAAATTTTTAAATGCTGGTGGAATTTTTATTGGGATTGCATTGAATCTATATATCAATATAAGTAGAATTGACATCTTAATGATATTTAGTCTTCCAGTCCATGATCATGGAATGTTCTTCCAATTATTTAGCCCTTTTTTGATTTAACAATGATTTGTAGTTTTCTGAATTTAAGCTGTTTACATTGTTGGTTAATTTATTCCTGACTATTTAGGTTTTATCTGTCATATTTTATTTTCACTACTCTTTTCACACTTTTAGTTACTTTTTTTTTAAAGATTTATTTTATTTATTTCTCTCCTCTCCCCCCTGCCCCGCCCCAGTTGTCTTCTTTCTGTGTCCACTTGCTGTGTGTTCCTCTTTTTGTCCGCTTCTGTTGTTGTCAGCAGCATGGGAATCTGTGTTTCTTTTTGTTGCATCATCTTGCTGTGTCAACTCTCCGTGTGTGCGGCACCATTCCTGGGCAGGCTGCACTTTCTTTTGCACTGGGCAGCTCTCCTTACGGGGCGCACTACCTGCGCGTGGGGCTTCCCTATGTAGGGGGCATCCCTGCATGGCATGGCACTCCTTGCGTGCATCAGCACTGTGCATGGGCCAGCTCCACATGGGTCAAGGAGGACCGGGGTTTGATCTGCAGACCTCCCGTGTGGTAGATGGATGCCATATCTACTGGGCCAAGTCTGCTTCCCACTTTTAGTTACTTTTAATGATACAATCTTCATTTCCAGACTCAGTTCCAGGCTTATCTCTCTGTCTTTTCTTTTCTGGCTGTAGCACAAACTTTAGTATTTCCTGCAAAGTTGGTCTCTTGCTTACAAACTCTCTCAATTTCTGTTTACCTGTGAATATTCTAAATTTGCCCTCATTTTTGAAAGACAGTCTTGCCAGATATAAAATTCTTAACTGGAAGTTTTTCTCTTGCAGTGTCTTAAATATATCATACCACTGTCTTCTTGCCTCCATGGTTTCTGATGAGAAATCAGCACTTAATCTTATTGGGTATCTCTTACATTCTATGCATTGCTTTTCTCTTGCTGCTTTCAAAATTCTCTCTTTGTCTCTGGCATTTGACATTCTGATTAGTATGTGTCTCAGAATTGGTCTACTTGTATTTATTTGGAGGGGAGTACATTGTGTTCCCTGGACATGAATATCTATGTCCTTCAATAGGGTTGGGAAATTTTCTACCATTATTTCTTCAAATATTCCTTCTGTCCCTTTACCCTTCTCTTCTCCTTCTGGGACACCCATGACACATATGTTTGCACCTGTCTTGCTGTCATTTAGTTCTGAGACCCTGTTCAATTTTTCCATTCTTTTCTCTCCTTTCTTTCTTTTTTTTTTTTTTTTTTGATAGGAAGCTTTCTCTTATCATCTTGTTTTTCAAAATATTTTGAAGATACATAGATCCCAAAAAATGTAACATTAAAAAATATAAGAGGTTCCCTTCATCTGTTCTTTTGTTTGTCACTTTCAGCATTTCTTCAAGCTCACCAATCATTTCTTCTGACTCCTCAAGTCTGCTATTACATGATTCCAGTGTATTTTGATTCATTATAAATATTTAAAAAACTGGAAACAAACTAAATACTTTGTAACAGGTGAATGGATAAAAAATCTGTGGTATATTTAAACAATACACAATAAAAAGGAATGGATTGCTGATTCACACAAAAACATGTATGAATCTCAAATGTGTTATGCTGAGAAAAAGCAACCAGATAACAAAGGTACATAATTTATAAGTCCATTGATATGATAGGCTGAAAATCACAAAATTTTAGGGATAGAAAACATATCAGTGTTTTGGTTTGGCTTTCTAAACTCTTCTTTCCCCATTTATTAACCAAAAATCCCACATTCATTTAATCTGAAATAGCCAGTTTCCAAACTAGACATTCTTTTTCTGCTTTTTAGATGAGTCATGTATTTTAAATTTTTATGCTACTACTCTGAAATGAGGACTTTATTCTTGATTAGTATTTTTTTCTATAATAGCAATTACAGAAATTTCAATGGCTTAAGACTCTAATTTCCACAGAATGGTGCAGAATATATAATGTGGTCCTTTTAAGGAGATTTGTGTTCCTTTCAAGTTAAAACAGTCTCTCCTAGGTAGTTTATCAATCAGTGTTGTATTTAAGTTTAAAATTAATCAATTTAAAATTTAAGCCCACTATCAGGGATATTGTCCTCTCTTAAGTAATCTCCTTTAACCCTCTCTTTGAGCTGCAAGTGAAACATTCATAACCTTAGGGATTAGAAGAGGATATAAGGTATTTGAATTGTTGCTAAAACCAGTTGTGACCTCTCTTAGTCTATCTTGACATCTCTAGTCTGTGATTTATCTTCACTCCACATTTGCTCCTAATGTAGCCTGCTATGCTGCCTGGTGGGCATGAGTATCCATTGTTTGTGTCCTGTCTATTGCTATGGAATCTCCTTGTAAGGTCTCCACATATTGTATCATTCTTATCCAGACTACTGGTATATTCTGGAATATTCAACATGTCTGAGTCTTTTCCTGAGCTACAGTTTACAGGGAAAAAATAGTTTAAAAAGTAAGTTAAATCTGGTCTTTTAAACTGAAAAAACCTAGCTTTCAAGACAGCTGTTTTTATATATTTTTTAATTTTAATTTATTTTGGTGTATTCATCTTTAAAATTTTTAAATAGATAAATAGATCATACAAAATGTTATGTGGGAAGTGGATTTGGCTCAATGGATAGAGCATCTGCCTACCACATGGGAGGTCCAGGGTTCAAACCCAGGATCTCCTGACCCATATGACGAGTTGGCCCATGCACAGTGCTGATGCACTCAAGGAGTGCGGTGCCATGCAGGGGTATCACCTGCATAGGGGAACCCCATGCACAAGGAGTGCACCCCATAAGGAGAGGTCCCCAGTGTGAAAAAAGTGTAGCCTGCTTGGGAGTGGAGCCACACACATGGAGAGCTGACACAACAAGATGATGCAACAAAAAGAGACACAGATTCCTGGTGTCACTGACAAGAATCCAAGCAGACACAGAAGAACACACAGTGAATGGACACAAGAGAGCAGACAACTGAGGGTGGGTGGGGAAGGGGAAAGAAATAAAAAATAAAAAACTAAATAAATCTTTAAAAAAAGTTACATTAAAAACCATAAGAGGTTCCCATATACCCCATTCCCTACCCCATCCCCACCCCCGCTCCTCCCACATCATCAGTAAGTACTCCCTTTCATCAGTAAGGCACATTCATTGCATTTGGTGAATACACCCTGGAGCACTGCCACACCACATGGACCATAGTTTACACTGTAGTCCACACTCTCCCACAGTCCATTTAGTGGGTTATGACAGGATAAACAATGTCCTGCATCTGCATTCAGAACAAGTCCAAGTCCCGAAAATTCTCATATCACACCTCTTCCTCCCTCTCCCTGCCTTCAGCAACTCCCGTGACCACCATCTCCACATCAGTGGTACAATGTCTTCCATTGCTAGAGTCCTTTCTTCTGCTCCTCAAATCTGCTATTATATGATTCCAGTTATTTTTTATTTCATTTACTATGCCTTTCATTCTGATACCATCACTGTGATTTTCAGTCCATCCTGCTTCCTCTGTGCCAGGGGCAGAGTCAAAATAACAGCTACCAGCCTCTTTCCAACTTGGACAGATTCACACTTTAGCTATTCTTAGGACTATACTTTAGTCTGCTGAATTTACTAATCAGTAGCTGAAGTTGGTGCCCAATTGTCTCTTCCTCCCCCATTTTTGGGAAGGGCAGCTTCCAATTCCAGCTGAGGAATAGCTCCAGAGCATGTTGTGCCACCAGTGGAGGATGGACACCAACCTCTGGGTTGTGGAGTGCTCTACTTATGAACCTTCTCTGCAGATGGGCAGTCTCTTCCTTCCATTCTTTCAAAGATATTACAGGATGCTCTCCTGGTCTCCTGGTTCTCCCACACATGTGCCTTAGATAGCTCTGGGTGATTACTAACTGCCCTGTTGCACAAACTGACTCTAGGTGCTCTTTACTCTGCTGCTATATTGCTGGTTTTCCCCTGTTGGCCTCCGCTGCGGCACTGCAGGCGGGTCACTGCAGGCGAGTCGCTGCCGGGGATCGGGCCTACGCCACGGCCTGACCGGGGCGGCAGCGGGCGGCTCAAGGCTTGGTGGGGACGCGCGGTTCGATGGAGGAAAAACCACGGAGACGAGGTCTATGCGCAGGTCTGATTTTATTCGGGAAGTACATGGGGTTTTATAGTGTCATGGAGGCGGGGAGGTTGTGGGAGGGGCATGTCCACGGGGCAGCTGAGGATTGGCTGCAGAGGCAAGGGCGGACCTGCGGTTTATGACGTAAGCCATTGATGGCAGAGGGGGTTGTTTCCGAGGTTGTGCCGGGGCGGATACGGGTTGAGGGCGGTTGAAATGAGGCGGGGAGAACAGCGATCGGCTGGGAGGGGGAAGATAACAGTGGCTGGGAGGAGGGGCAGAGGGAGGCAGCAGCACAAACTGCTGCTGAGAAGGGCCATAATACAGGGAGGTTACGAGGAACAGGCAGGCAAAGTATAAGGAAGCGAAAGGCAGGGTGGGAGCAGGGGACATTCCCCTAAGGCAAACTATTTTTAATTAGAATATTTCCTTTCCCCAATAGTATTTCCACTTTGAGATTTTTCAGAAGATAGACACAAGAAAGACTTAATAGAAAAGTGAAATTCCAAAAATATAATAGATTATTCCCAAAATTTATAAATATGCTATCTTGCATGGGAAAGGGAAATTAAGTTTGCAAATGGAATTAAGGCTGCTGTTCAACTGAACTTAAATTAAGGTGATTTTCCTGGATTATCCAAGGTGAGTCCAATGTAATCTCAAAGATTCTTAAATGGCAAAGAGGGAGGCACAGAGTCAGTATCAAAGTGATTCGATGTGAAAAAGACTCAACTGGACATCGCACACTTTGAAGATGGAAGCAGGACATCAGCCAAGGAATGTGGGCCACCTCTAGAAGACAGAAAAAACAAGGACATGCATTCACTCCTAGAACCTGCTGAAAGGAAACAGTCCTACTCCATGTGATTTTAGTACAGTGAGATCCATGTCAAAGTTCTGACCTATAGAACTGTGATATAAATTTTTATTGTTTGAAGTCAATGAGTTTGAGGTAATTTCTTAACATAGTAATAAGAAAATAATAGAGCAGTCAATTTTAAAACAATTGGCCCTAGTAAATTTTTAAACTTTTTATTAAGAGTTCATAAAAGAAAAGTGACTATTATGTAAGTACAGAGCTTGAAGAATTTTTAGAAACTGAACCTGATTCTGCAGACACCTCCTAGATTAAAAAAAAAAATAGAATGTTATCATTATCCCAGAAGACTTAAGTTTAGCCCAGCAAAAATTCTGACCTCTAGAATTATAAGATAAATTTGAATTAAAGCCACCACTAAGTGGGTGATAATTTGTTACTGCAGTCATAGGAAATTAATAAAGGACTATGGCATTTATAATGCTCTTTTCATTTATATCCAATACATAAGCTTAACAGTGCTCTTATCACTCTATATTGAAATTGTGTTTTTAATCTTCCACTAGATTCTAAGTTCCTGGTGGGCTGTGATTACTAGGTGAATACACTATTGTAATCACAGTGAAAATTACATTACCTGGTATAAGAGATGATCAAAAAGTATCTGTAGGTTAAATAAGGGAATAAATTATTTATCAATCTAATGAAAGAATAAATAAATCAATAGGTAGGGCAGCTTCAGTTTACCTATAAATAGGAAGAGAAAGGGAATTTCCCCAATCATTGCTCATCTTACTAGGTTAAACTTTAGAGTGTCTTGTTTGAAAAGTACCCCTCGCCACCCCTAAGGCCACACTCTTTCCAGGTTGCTGGAGTTGTTCTTGCCATCATTATGAGCTCAGAACTTATTTTAAATATACTTGGATCATAATACCTTTTAGCAAGGTGTCGTAGCATGAAATCTTTATGTGTTGAAAAATAACAAACTATACAAGATAAAAGTAAGCTGATATATAGGGTACTCGCTGGAGTTAGACCACTACCGAGCTGTATTACTTTGAAGGAATGCTGATAAAATTTTTGCATTGTCCAGTCTGGTTGTGTGGTGATCATGTCTTATTGTGGAACCTAGAATTGTTCTTCTAACACTCCTAATGCTTGGCCTGCCAGAGAGTACCGTAGAGAGTCATTTAAAAGGCCTAAAGTTTACACAAACCAATGAGTAACAGTAGAAGTTTCATTTACATTTAAAATGTTTTCTAAAATTTCTCTCCTCCCTGCTTTTATTATTTTATCATCCTACTTTTGTAGCCTCATCCTAACCAAGCTAGATGGCACTACAAATGCTATGGTGTATATATGGATGGTAAAATTACAATGGCCAAGAAAATTAGAAAATGTGGAAAGTCACCTAAATAAGGATAAATGAGTTATAGTGATATTTGCATATCTATTAGTAATATTTGGCTTTTCAGATTGCTGGTAGGTCTTTGTTGTGCTTTATCTTCTGAAAAATATCAAAGTAGAAATATTATTGGGGAAAGAAAATATTCTAATTAAAATAGTTTTCCTCCTTTAATGTAACAGATGATTTAAATATATCTAAGTTAATATTTTGATATAGTTTTTCCTAATACTTTACTTTTTATTCTCTTATTCTTATAAATTAAGCATTCTAAGGGATATAAGAAAGACTTCCTGGGAGTGAAGATAAAAAATGTAAACTGAGATTTGAATGATGAGGTTATAGACAGTTGAAGAAGGAATGCATTTCTAGGTGAAGGGGAAAATTCACACAAAGGTCCAGAGATATGAAAGTGAAGAGAGCATTGGTAAATCCACACAAAGTACATGTAGTCAAAACACAGAGAGTAAGACCAGCAATGAAAGTTGAGGTCACAGATTGAGGGTAAATATTAGGGGAATCACTTCAAGAATTTGCTCTTTTACATTTGCCATTCTCAAAACTAATTCTGATTGCCTTTATTTGTAGGTTCTTTTTCTAACTGCATTTTGGCCACCCTGCCCAATACTGCCTATGAGGGATTTTTTATACTAGGCCCTGTTTTCACCCATGGGCATTGTCTTTTAGGGAATTCTGTATAACTATCTGATGTCTGGCCTGGCTCTATTCCTTTCCCTAATTTTATATGATGTCTCCTTGCCTAAGAGCTTTCTCTTGACCACTAGAACCTACTTTGCTCATAGATTTGGCAGTCCGGAAGTGCTAGGAACTATCATTCCCTGGGAGCAGTTATAATTCAATGACTGACATACGTTGATGGATCAATACTTCAGTTCCCTCACCACTAGGGTGGGATATCTCTGAGATGTGTGTTCCATTCTGGCTTCCAGAGCTCTCCAGAGGACTTAAACTATGATTGCTCACAGCTATGACTTGCTTGATACTTTTCCTTTGGTGGCTTCTTTCCTTTCTCTGCTTCACTTCTTTATCAGATTTTGAGTAGGGAGGTAAAGTCACTAGGAGTGACAAGGAAGAAGGGGTTTATTAAAGTGCTTAAACCTTGCACAATTGTGGGGGCAGGGTGGGTCTTAATCCTCTTACTGGAGTTCCTTTATAAATAGAGAAATAAAAGGAGCAGACACACAAGGAAAAAGCAACAGAGACAGAGAGAAGCCAGGAGAGTGAGCCAACTCTGCCATTATGCCCTACCATGGCATAATGAGCTTGGAGAGAAAGCAAGCCTGAAAGAGAAGGCAGAGACCCAGACCAGCAAAGCTGCTATTGTTTCTTGCCATATGGCAGGAGTCCAGCTGGTGAGCAGCTGACTTTCAGTGAGACAGCATCTCTGATGATGCCTTCATTTGGACATTTTCACAGCCTTAGTACTGAAAGATTTTAACCTAATAAATTTCCATTGTGAGAACCAACCCATTTCTGGTATATCACTCCCAGTAGCTTTTAGCAAACTAAAACAGGAAGTCACCTTCTTTAATAAACTTCTTAAGAAATTGGAATGATTTTAGATTTAGAGAAATGTTGCAAAGATTGCATAGAGTTCTCATGTACCCCTCATTCAGTTTCCCCCATTTTTAACTTCTTATATTATTGTGGTGTATTTGTCAAATCTAAGAAGTAAATATTGGTCTATTACTAGGACAAAACTCCAAATCTTATTCGATTTCAAGTTTTTCCCTTGATTTTTCTTTAATGTTCCATAATCCAATCCAAGTTATCACTTTGCATTTAGTTGTCGTATCTCCTTAATCTCATCTGGTCTTTGACATTTCTCAGTCTTTTCCTGGTTTCCATGACCTTAAAAATTTTAAGGAATACTGGGTAAGATATTTTCTATAATATCCCCCAAATAAGAATTGTTTAATGTTTTTCATGCAATTTGACTTAGAGTTATGATTTTGGGGAAGAATAATACAGAGCTGAAGTGTTCTTCTCAGTATATAACATTAAGGGTACATGATATCCACATGACCTCACTGGTGATTGTAATATTAAACAATTGTTTATAGTAGTATTTACCAGGTCTTCTTCTGTAAAGTTATTATTTTTTTCCTTTCCATATTTTATTTTTTGCAAATGAGTCACTAAGCTTAATTCACCTTCAGTGAGGCAGGGCAGAGCAGGTATTGGTCATGGGAGGGAGGTTATGTTCTACCTCTTGGAATATCTACAGATATTATATGGAAATTTTCTGTAAGGAATATTTTCCCCTCTTATTTATTTATTCAATCATTTATTTATATCTTTATGGACTTGTGAGTGTTTATGTACACACTGGGTTATTCAATGCTAATGTGATTTATTTTATTGATCAAATGATTTCAGCTCTGGCTAAGGAAGCTCAGATGTATGTAAATATGACACCATACTGATGTCTCCAACTCTATTCTAGGCTACAGGACTCATTCTAGCCTGCATTTCTTGCTCATCTGTTACTTTCCTCTCCAAAAGTGATAAACTTAGTTCTCACTATTACTTATTTACTTAATGATGTTTCATAATTATTTACCTGTAAACTCACAAAATTTGCCAACTAGCATATTTATATAGAGTCATTTTTGTAAAACTTTTTATTTTTTATTTTTTATTTTTTTTAATTTTTTTATTTTTTATTGACTTTGTAATAATATTACCTTAAAAATATATATGTGAGGTCCCATTCAACCCCACCCCCCCACCCCCCCTCTCCCCCCCCCCAACAACACTCGTTCCCGTCATCATGACACATCCATTGGATTTGGTAAGTACATCTTTGGGCACCTCTGCACCTCATAGACATTGGTTCACATCATGGCCCATACTCTCCTCCATTCCATCCAGTGGGCCCTGTGAGGATTTACAATGTCCGGTGATTACCTCTGAAGCGCCATCCAGGGCAGCTCCATGTCCCAAAGACGCCTCCACCTCTCATCTCTTCCTGCCTTTCCCCATACCCATCGTCCACCATGTCCACTTTTCCCAATCCAATGCCACCTCTTCTATGTGGACACTGGATTGGTTGTGTCCATTGCACCTTTATGTCAAGAGGAGGCTCAGATTCCACCTGGATGCTGGATGCAATCCTCCCATTTTCAGTTGTAATCACTCTAGGCTCCATGGTGTGGTGGTTGTCCTTCTTCACCTCCATCTTAGCTGAGTGTGGTAAGTCCAATAAATCAGATTGTAGGTGCTGGAGTCTGTTGAGGCTCAGGATCTGGCTATCACATTGTCAGTCCAGAGATTCAAATCCCCTAAATATATCTTAAACCCCAACATTAACTGCACCTCCAGCACATTAGCATGAAAGTCTTATGAAGGGAGATCCCATCTGAGTCCAGATTCATCACACATAAACACCATTTCCAAAGAGGGGCCATCTGCCCTGGTAGTTAACCCCATCAGCCATGACCATAACTCCCATGGGTCTCTTTAGCCCTCAAAGGAACCAATATCTGGGGGTTGTATCTGCTTTATCTGTCTCTCTGACTCTGCTCAGTTGTGCATGAGGGCAAACCTTCTGCCAGCCTCCAGACTCTTTTTTAGAAACTCATAGCCATATAAACTCATTTCTCCTTTCCATTTCCCCCTTACTTTAGGTCAAACAGCATTTTAAAGTCATGGTATTTTATGTAGACATGGATATTCTGCTGATCCGCATTGAACCTTCCGTATAAGGTCATTTTCCAGTTGCATCATCAGTTGGTAGTTGATAGTGGTCCCTCGTTGCCAGGGAGGCTCATCCCCGGGTGTCATGTCCCACGCTGGGGGGAAGGCATTGCATTTACATGCTGAGTTTGGCTTCGAGACTGGCCACATTTGAGTAACATGAAGGCTGACAGAAGGAAATTCCCAGGCACAAAGTTGCTCTAGGCCTTGTTATTATTTTGGGTTTATCAGCTCACAAGCATAGTCATTAGTATCAGGGGCTCACTGTTGAACCCTCACTCCCTCCCGGTCCCCACCACTGTACCTGGGAGACTGTCGCTGCTCCCCTAGGGACCACGACAGAGCACCACTGGCCGGGAACTCAGTACCCCCCCTACTGTGGTTTTTAATTGTTGCCACTATGAGTATATCCAAACATTACCATGCACCCTGGACATATGTTCTGTACAGCTCCCTGTCAGTCATATATCATCTGTCATTGGTATCCCATACCAGTATCCCTCCATTGCCATTGTTGAAACACTCTGTGATCCAGAACTCCCCGAAATTTGAAGCCCAATATAATGTCATGGTCCCTTACTAGGGAATGGCATATAGCGATGAGTTTAAAGGATAGATAAAGAACTTGGATAAAGTTAGATAAAGAACTTAGATAAAGAATGTTGACTTGAAAAAATTCCACATCCTATTTTTTTCTTTTTTTTTTTTTTTCCCCCCCCCCCCCCTAATTATTCAGCTTTTCTTCACAGGAGTCCTAGACCACAGCAATGTATATATATAATATACAGCACTCCCACACATCCACCAGAAAACCTTTTCCCTTCCACAGTGATACTCTTACGCCCTATTCATATCATATTTACTTAAAGTGATGTACAGAGTCTGAGACATTAGCTTTCTAACAAGGTGACATCTGTATTTACATTATGGTGCATACTTTAGGATACACAGTTCTTTACATTTTTAGTTATCCTATGTTTTACATTATGGTTTACATTATCAGTCTGTCATCTCCTATATGTTATGGTGTAATATTACATGTTTTATATCCATCCTTGTGTACTCTCAAGAAACTCCTCTCTTACCCCCCATTTACTTTGGTTCCACACATTTAACGTCCATTTTCCCTTCCACCTTAGTGCCCTCAGTGATAGCCAACCTCCGTTTCCTGAGGAGCCACTTCCAGAGATAGATGGAATAGTGTTCAGGGCCTAACTTGCTCAACTGCCCCAATGCCCTGGGAGCCACCCTTTCTCTCGAGGGATACAGTTCCCTCTATTGGATGGCATTAGTCCTCCCCAGGATGTGGGTCCACCCCCACTCTCACTACTTGGGTTTCTACCCCATGGTGTCACCCACTCTGGCAGAATGAGCATTTAGACATTCCCCAGGAGCCCGTCCTGCATCAGACCCTCCCCTCCGAGCATTCTAAACAGGTAACCCTCTTTATTATATTTTGATATGATTTTCTCGGCATTTTACTCTCCACCAACCCCTGACCCTCTCCTGGTTCGTATGCTACTCCTCCCTCCCCCCACTTTTGGGCAACGTTACCCACCCGTCCCTCCCCAGCCACCCTCAAACCCGCAAAGCCCCAAGCAAAGGCAACCCCTTGCCCCCCTTTTATCTCTTCTTTGTGTTCATACTTACCACCATCTCGTCTTAAATTCCACCCCTGCAGACATCGGCTCATATCCTTCCTCCACCCTCCGATTTCCTGCAAGCCTATCGTTCAGTCTCTTGCTATCTAGGGCAGCTTGTTTATTTCATATCATTGAGGTCATGTAGTATTTGTCCTTCAATGTCTGGGTTGCTTCACTCAACATAAGGTTCTCAAGATTCATCCATGTTATCACATGTGTTTGTAGTGTGTTTGTTCTTACAGCCGAGTAGTATTCCATTGTGTGTATATACCACATTTTATTGATCCACTCGTCTGTTGATGGGCATTTGGGTTGATTCCAACTTTTGGCAATAGTGAACAATGCTGCTATGAACATTGGTGTACATATATTGGTTTGTGTTCTTGTTTTCAGTTCTGCTGGGTATATTCCCAGCAGTGGTATTGCTGGGTCATATGGCAAATCTATGGCTAGTTTTTTGAGAAACCGCCATACTGTTCTCCAGAATGGTTGGATCCTTCTGCATTCCCACCAGCAGTGGATGAGTGTTCCCCTTCCTTCACATCCTCTCCAGCACTTGTATTCTTCTGTTTTTTTCATAGCTGCCAATCTTATGGGTGTAAGATGGTATCTCATTGTGGTTTTGATTTGCATTTCCCTGATAGCTAGAGATTTGGAACATTTTTTTCATGTGCTTTCTTGCCATTTGTATTTCTTCTTCGGAGAAGTGTCTGTTTAAGTCTTTTTCCCATTTTTTAAATGGATTGTTTATCTTTTTATTTTCAAGATGTAGGAGTTCTTTATATATGCAAGTTATAAGTTTCTTATCAGATATCTGATTGCCAAATATTTTCTCCCACTGTGTGGGCTCCCTTTTTACTTTCTTGACAAACTCCTTTGAGGTGCAGAAGGCTTTAATTTTGAGGAAGTCCCATTTATCTATTAGTTCTTTTGCTGCTCGTGCTTTTGGTGAGATATTCATAAATCCATTACCTATTACAAGGTCCTGTAGATGTTTCCCTACACTGCTTTCTAAGGTTTTTATGGTCTTGGCTTTTATATTTAGGTCTTTGATCCATCTTGAGTTGATCTTTGTATAAGGTGTGAGATGGTAATCCTCTTTCATTCTTCTACATATGGCTATCCAGTTCTCCAGACACCATTTGTTGAATAGGCCACTCTCTCCCAGTTGAGAGGGTTTGGTGGCTTTATCGAATATTATGTGGTTGTATATGTGAGGTTCTATATCAGAGCTTTCAATTCGATTCCATTGGTCTATATGTCTCTCCTTATGCCAATACCATGCTGTTTTCACCACCGTAGCTTTATAGTATGTTTTGAAGTCAGGTAGTGTGATTCCTCCAATTTCGTTTTTCTTTTTCAGTATGTCTTTGGCTATTCGGGGTCTCTTTCCTTTCCAAATAAATTTCATAGTTAGTTTTTCTAGTTCCTTAAAGAAGGCTGCATTGATTTTTATTGGGATTGCATTGAATATGTAGATCAATTTTGGTAGGATAGACATCTTAATAATGTTCAGTCTTCCTATCCATGAACAAGGAATAGTCTTCCATTTATTTAGGTCTTCTTTGATTTCCTTGAACAATCTTGTATAGTTCTCAGTGTATAAGTTCTTTACCTCTTTAGTTAAATTTATTCCTAAGTATTTGATTTTTTTATTTACTATTGTGAATGGTATTTGTTTCTTGATTTCCTCCTGATCTTGCTCATTATTGGTGTACAGAAATGCTACTGATTTTTGCGCATTGATCTTATAACCTGCGACTTTACTAAACTCATTTATGAGTTCTAGAATCTTCGTTGTAGATCTCTCAGGGTTTTCTATGTATAGGATCATGTCATCTGCAAATAATGAAATTTTGACTTCTTCCTTTCCAATTTGAATGCCTTTTATTTCTGGTTCTTGCCTCAGTGCTCGAGCAAGTACTTCTAAGACAATGTTAAATAGGAGCGGCGACAGTGGGCATCCTTGTCTTGTTCCTGAGTTTAGAGGGAAGGAGTCTAGGATTTCTCCATTGTAAACAATATTGGCTTTAGGTTTTTCATATATACTCTTTATCATGTTCAAAAAATTTCCTTGTATTCCAATCATTTGGAGTGTTTTTATCAAGAAAGGGTGCTGTATTTTGTCAAATGCTTTTTCTGCATCAATAGATATAATCATGTGATTTTTTTCCTTCAATCTGTTTATATGGTGTATTACGTTGATTGATTTTCTTATGTTGAACCATCCTTGCATACCTGGGATGAATCCCACTTGGTCGTGGTGTATAATTCGTTTAATGTGTTGTTGAATACGATTAGCAAGTATTTTGTTAAGTATTTTTGCGTCTAGGTTCATTAGAGAAATTGGTCTGTAATTTTCCTTTCTTGTGATGTCTTTGTTTGGCTTTGGTACTAGGGTAATGTTGGCATCATAGAAGGAGTTGGGTAATGTTCTTTCTGTTTCGATGGTTTGGAATAGTTTCAGCAGGATTGGTGTCAGTTCTTTCCAGAATGTTTTATAGAATTCACCTGTGAAGCCATCTGGCCCTGGGCTCTTCTTAGTTGGGAGATTTTTAATAACTGATTCTATCTCTCTGCTTGTGATTGGTTTGTTAAGATCATCAATTTCTTCTTTTGTCAATATGGGCTGTTTATGTGTTTCTAGGAATTTGTCCATTTCCTCTAGATTGTCATTTTTGTTGGAATATAGTTTTTCAAAATATCCTCTTATGATAGTCTTTATTTCTGTGGGGTCAGTGGTGATATCGCCTTTCTCATTTCTTATTTTGTGTATTTGCATCTTCTCTCTTTTTTTCTTTGTTAGTGTTGCTAAAGGTTTGTCAATTTTGTTAATCTTCTCAAAAAACCAGCTCTTGGTCTTGTTTATCTGTTCAAGTGCTTTCTTATTTTCTATTTCATTTAGTTCTGCTCTTATCTTTGTTATTTCCTTCCTTCTTCTTCCTGTTGGGTTACTTTGTTGTTGTTTTTCTAATTCCTTCAAATGTGCAGTTAGTTCTTCAATTTTTGCTCTTTCTTCTTTTTTGATATATGAATTTATGGCTATAAACTTCCCTCTCAGTACTGCTTTTGCTGCATCCCATAAATTTTGGTATGTTGTGTTATCATTATCATTTGTTTCAAGGTAGTCATTGATTTCTTTTGAGATTTCCTCTTTGACCCACTGTTTTTCTAAGAGTGTGTTGTTTAATTTCCAAATCGTGGTGTGAAATCTGGGCTTCTTTCCCTTGCAAATCTCCAGCTTGACTCCACTGTGGTCAGAGATAATGTTTTGTATGATTTCAATCTTTCTGAATTCGTTCAGCCTTTCTTTGTGGCCTAGCATATGATCTATCTTGGAGAATGATCCATGTGCGCTTGAGAAAAATGTATATCCTGCTGTGTTTGGGTGTAGCAATCTATATATGTCTATTAGATCGAGCTCCTCTAATATACTATTCAGATGTTTTGTGTCTTTGGTGATTCTCTTTTGAGATGTTCTGTCCAGAATTGATAGTGGTGTATTAAAATCCCCCACTATAATTGTAGATGTATCTATTCTTTCACTTAGTTTTTCCAGCGTTTGCCTGACATATTTAGAGGCACCCTTGTTAGGGGCATAGATATTTATGATTGTTCGATCTTCTTGACAGATTTTCCCTTTGACTAAAATGTAGTATCCTTCTTTGTCTCTCACAATTGTTTCACATTTAAAGTCTATTTTGTCTGATATTAATATAGCTACTCCTGCCTTTTTTTGGTTATTGTTAGCTTGTATGATTGTTTTCCAGCCTTTCACTTTCAATCTCCATGCGTCTCTGGGTCTAAGATGTGTCTCTTGTAGACAGCATATGGATGGGTCATATTTCCTTATCCAGTGTCCCAGTCTGAATCTTTTGATAGGTGAGTTTAATCCATTGACATTCAGTGTTATTACTATCAAGGAATTATTTGTGTTAGCCATATTTTGATTGGATTTGTGTTTGTCATATTTTGTTTGTATATTTTTTTTTTGTCTTTTTTGTTGTTGTTGTTGGTCTTATACTCTCCTCCAACTTTGCCTTTCCTGTTTTTTCCTTTCTTCCTGCAGAATTCCCTTTAGAATTTCTTGAAGGGGAGGTTTCTTGTTGGTATACTCTTTCAGTTTCTGTTTGTCTGCGAATATTTTGAACTCTCCATCATGTTTGAATGCTAGTTTAGCTGGATAGAGTATTCTTGGTTGGAAATTTTTTTCCTTTAGTACCTTGACTATATCATACCACTGTCTTCTTGCCTCCATGGTTTCAGAAGAGAAATCAGCACTTAATCTAATTGAGCTTCCCTTGTATGTGATGGTTTTCTTTTCTCTTGCTGCTTTTAGGATCTTCTCTTTGTCTTGAGCATTGGATAATTTGACAAGTATATGTCTTGGGGTGGGCCTGTTGGGGTTTATGACTTGTGGAGTGCGCTGTGCTTCTTGGATATGTACATCTGTCTCTTTCAGTAGATTTGGGAAGTTTTCAGTCATTATTTCCTGCAACACTCTTTCTGACCCCTTTCCCTTCTCTTCACCTTCTGGAATGCCTATAATACGTATGTTTGAGCGTTTTGCATTGTCATTCAGGTCCCTAAATCCTAATTGGATTTTTTCTATCTTCTTATTGACCCCTTCTACTATCTGTTTGATTTCTGATGTACTGTCTTCCACATCACTAATTCTCTGCTCTGTCTCTTCTAGTCTGCTGATATTTGCTGCAAGTGTATTTTTGATTTCTTGAACTGTGGTGTTCATTCCCATCATATCTGTTATGTTTTTGCGTATGTCTGCAATTTCCCCTCCAAGTGATGTCTTCATGTTGTTAACCTCTTTCATTACTGCATCAAATTTGTCGGTGATAAATGTTCTGAGATCTTTCATTGCTTGTGCCAAGTTTTGCTCCCCTTCGTGATTATTGGTTTGTTGATTGGATTCAGCCATGTTTTCCTGATTATTGGTTTGGTTCGTAGATTTTTGTTGCTTTCTGGTCATCTCTTTATTTTGACGAATTTAATCAGTTCCTTAGCTTCTTTGTCTGCTCTTGGAGGTTAATTAGTTGTTATTTTTGCACAGGTGTTATATCTTCTCTTTGTCACTTTTTTCTTCTTATTCTAGTTACTTGTTGTTGGTTAAGTTCACTTTAGAGGAAAGTATTAGTGTTGGGGAAAGGCAATTGTGTAAGCAAGGGAAAAGTGTAAAGTTGTATTGGTGATGTATGTTAATAAAGCAGGAATATGAGATCTGGAAGGATGGAGGTTAGATTCATGTAGATTGTATAGAGTTATAGCTGTAGGTAGAGTACCTTTTATGAAGTTGATGACTGAATTTGGGAGGAATATGGTATGAACTACACAGCTATTGTTTTCATGAGAGAGGGAAAAAGAAAAGAAAGGTAATAGTTTCAAGAGTGGATAATAGACAGAAAACAGAACAAAGGTATTAGAAATTAAGAGTTAGACACTTTGTGGATCAAAGAACGGGAGGTGGGGGGTGGAATATAGGAGAGACAGTAGATGATAGTGGATATCAAGATGCAGGGGAAGGGGGATAGTGTAGGTAGCCTAAATCAGTTCACACAGAAATGAGGCAGTGGAGGATGGGAAAACCCAGCAAATGTGAGGTGTTCCCTGTAGCACCTATTGTATACTTGAATTAAAGTAAAAATAAGTGGAAGATGAGGGACAAGAGGGAAAGAGAAAACCGAAAAAAAAAAAAACAAACAAAAAAAAACAAACTAATTATAATAGAGAAAAAAGAAAGGCAAGAAGAAAGGAAGAAAGAAAAAGAGGATGGGCAAACGGTGGGGAACGGATAGGGAGAAGAGAGATACAGGTACACACGTGTCACAATTGCAACACTATCTAAAACAACAACTTCCCCCCGCTTTGCCCTAAAACCCCCCCGTCTGTCTGCCCAAATGGGTCTGCAAGCACCTCCCTTCCCACAAACCCCCAATAGGCCGCCCAGGGCCCACGAACTCCCCAGTACTGCAGATGCTCAAAAAAAAAAAAAAAAAAAAAAAAAATTTAAGTAAAATTAAAACAAACAAACAAACAAACAAAAAAAAAAAAAAAAAAAAAAAAAAACAGAAACCCCTCCGCAGGCCCGGCTCCGCCCGCCGCGGAGGCTTGGACCGGCTCTGCCCGGCTCCTCACGCCGCCTTGGCCTGGCCTGGCTCCGCCCAGCTCCGCTCGCTACAGCGGCCCAGCCGGCTCCGGCATCCACCTCCCGCCACCGCGGCCTGGACCGGCCCTGCCCGGCTCCGTACCCGCCGCGGCCTGACCCGGGCCCGCCCGGCTCCAAACGCTACCGCGGCCCGCAGCCGGGGCCTGCACCGGCCCCGCCCGGCTCCAAGCGCTACCGCGGCCCGCAGCCGGGGCCTGCACCGGCCCCGCCCGGCTCCAAGCGCTACCGCGGCCCGCAGCCGGGGCCTGCACCGGCCCCGCCCGGCTCCAAGCGCTACCGCGGCCCGCAGCCGGGGCCTGCACCGGCCCCGCCCGGCTCCAAGCGCTACCGCGGCCCGCAGCCGGGGCCTGCACCGGCCCCGCCCGGCTCCAAGCGCTACCGCGGCCCGCAGCCGGGGCCTGCACCGGCCCCGCCCGGCTCCAAGCGCTACCGCGGCCCGCAGCCGGGGCCTGCACCGGCCCCGCCCGGCTCCAAGCGCTACCGCGGCCCGCAGCCGGGGCCTGCACCGGCCCCGCCCGGCTCCAAGCGCTACCGCGGCCCGCAGCCGGGGCCTGCACCGGCCCCGCCCGGCTCCAAGCGCTACCGCGGCCCGCAGCCGGGGCCTGCACCGGCCCCGCCCGGCTCCAAACGCTACCGCGGCCCGGCCCGGCCTGGCTCAGCCCCACCGAGCGGGGCTAGATGCCTCGTCTCCGCCTACCCAAGAAGGGAATCCTCTGCAGGTAGCTGGGATCTCCGTGTATATTTCACAGACGAATCCTCTCTGTTACCTTCCCTCCAAATCGATGTCCAGACACCTCCGGACCAGCAAAAATCCCGAAACAATCCAGTCCCAAAGAGTCTCCAACGCCGCCCAGCCGATTCCCTGCAGAAGACTCTAACAGGGATGTTCACTCAGCCGCCATCTTGCCCCCTCTGCCAAAACTTTTTAGTTTCTCATGTTAGCTCCTTGTTTTCCCCAACCCTTTTTGTCATCATATTATACATGTGTGATATGTTCAGATTTATTTGGCATAGGCTGTATTATATCCTGGGCTCTACAACATCCTGGCTAATGTTTCCCTTTCTTTCTTACATTCTTTTTAATTTTTAATTGCTTACATGAGTGTTAACGTTTGTGATTTGAAGCTGGGTGAGCCCCAGAGAATCATGTCCTTAGAGCTAATCCATTCCTGTGCATATAAACCTATTTTAAAGGTGGAACCTTTTGATCAAATTACTTCAGTTAAGGGCCTTTGATTAGGTTGTAAGGTGGATCTTAATCATCTTATTTGAGTCCTTCATAAACGGAGGAATAAAAAGCAACAAAGCAAAAGGATGCAAAGACATAGAGAAATCTCTGTAAGTCAACAAACCTAGGAGAGAGGAAAGCCACAGATGGAGCAGCCTAAAGCTGAAAGTAATGAGGCCTGGAAGAGGGAGGAGGGATGAGCAGAAACTGTCAAGTGCCTGATTGCCCACAGCTGCAACTCAGGGAGACAGCTTCTCCTGATGCCTTGATTTGCATACTTCCACAGTCTCAGAACTCAGCTTTTAACCTAGTAAATCCCTATTGTAAAAACCAACCCATTTCTGGTGATTTGTTCTTAGCGGCATTTAGCAAACTAAAACAACCATATGAGAATGTTTTCTCCTGAATGATAACAAATATATAATACTAATATCGGGTGTTAATAATTAGGTGGGTTAGGGGAAGAATACACCAAATATAACATATGGGCTATCATAGTAGTAATATTTTGATGATGCTTTTTCACAAATGTTTCACAATAATGCAAAGTGTTGGTGGTGGAGAGATGTATAGATCCTTGTACGATTATATGCATGCTTGTTTTGTAAATTCACAAATTTTACTATACACGTAATTCTTTATGAATGTCCATGTATGAAAGATATACTTCAATAACATTTAATTAAAATATATATAGTTCTATGAGCATTGACAATGCATAGAGTCATATATCTACCATCCTAGTATCTACAGAACAATTGGGGGAGCACATATGTGACAGTGCTTAACACATCATACTAAGTACATACTAAGAATGAAAACTAAGAATACTAAGAATGAAAAAAATACTGGATATTTATGTTTCTAGTCACAACAATTGCCCCTGGTGGTACCTATGATAAATGTGTTTCTCTTCTACTTCAAGAACTTACTCTCTCTGAACTCTACTGTGGTTTGTAACCTCAGTGGGCATAAAAATAACCTTATAAATTTGTTACATGTATGAATTTTATAATCCTATACCCAGAAGGTATCATTTAGTAGGTATTCTGTGGGGTGAAGGATCTGCATTTTATAAAATCTCTAGAAGTTTCTGATGTAGGTCCATGAACTGCATTTTGAGATTTAATGTGCATGGCATATTTTCCATAGGTCTTGACATTGTTACAAAATAAATTTCCCATAAATGTTTTGAATTTTTATTTTGGAATAAGATATAATGTTATTAAAATCATCCCATTTAAAACTTATTTACAACACAAGGAGGTAGAAAGAGAGAAAATAGGTAATAAAGTGTTCAAGGATTTCCTGTCAAGAATTACCATACTGAAACATTTCATTGGCTATCCAAGTACCATATTCATCCATTTTAAACATTTCATTGAATTATTCTTAAATGATACAGAAATAATTATAGTTAAAGGATATCTATGGCTCACAACATTCAATACTCTTTAGTCTAATATTTCAGAAAATCATAATAAAGATATGGCAAAAATATGGTCAGGCCAAAACTGGTTTGGGGGGTTTCCTCTATTTCCGTAACCTTTTCTTCTGAGCTTGTTTAAACACAGGTCATAAAACCTGACCATGCACAGAAAACACTGACTTTTGTCCTTTAGATGACATTTGAGGCACCAGGAACAAAGGTCACCTCCCTTGGAATCAAGATTATGAAGAAAGGGAGACATCAGAAGCAAAGCAAATGTGAGCAGTCCTTCAATAAGGAAGAACTGGTTTAAAATCCATTCTACCACAAATGGACAACTCTATAACTAAACATTTGGACTATGCCAATACAAACCTCCCCACTTCTGTCCCCACCGCTAACCTCCCATCTCATAAAATCTCCCTAACTCTCAGATGGCAAAACAGATTTGAGTCTTGCCAGCTGTCTTCTTGCCAGTCCACCTTGCAGTAAACACTTTCAAAATCCTGATGTCATACTATTGACTTCTGTGCACATGCTCAGTAACAGTTATATCACAACTTGTTCTTTATAAGAAATATTTTCATAATGTGGTCCCAAAACTGCTCTTGGAAGATTTGAAAAGAAGGACCTTAAAGCTTTTCAGGTTTTGACAGGACTCTTCTATTTCTCTCCCCATCTTACCTAAATGAATATAACAATCTTCTAAGTAACTGGTTTAAGATGGATGCTATAGTTCTCTAAGTCAAACTCAGCATGTAAATGCATTATCTACCCCCCAGCATGGAGCATGACTCCTGGGGATGAGCCTCTCTGGCACCAAGGGATTACTATCAGCACCAGCTGATGATGCAACTAGAAAAAGACCTTGAATAAAAGGGGTAAATGGTAAAGACAAATGAGTTCATGTGGCTAAGAGTCTTCAAAATGAGTTGGGAGGTCATCAGAGGTTCACACTTATGCATGTCTCACCAGGATCTCAGAGACAGCCAAAGTAGATACAACCCCAGATACTGGTGCTCCTGAGGGCTACAGAGACACACAAGTTCTACAGTCATGACAGATGGCTCTGGAGCTCATTGCCTTGCCAGTGGGCCCTACTTTGGAATTTGTGCTCTTGATTGTGATGGAGTTGGACTCAGATGTGACCTCTCTATATACCTTTCTCCTCTGTCACTTTTACTGAAACTGTGATTGCTGCTGAGGTTTGTGTGTGCTCAGGAGACTGGAATCACTGGACTGTCCATGTGCCAGCTGGATCCTGAGCCTCAGCAGAGTTGTAACATGTACTCTCCAGTTAGCTGGACTTATCCAGGTCAGCTGATGGGGAGGTGAGAATGGACAACCACCATACCAGGGAACTGAGACTGTCTATGACTGCAAGCAGGAGAATCCCATCCATCAGCCATGTGGGATCTAAGCCCCTTCTCAATTTAGAGGTGGAGTGGACATCACCATCCCAGGGTCCACAGGTTGGAGGATTGGAGTGGACTTGCTGGTATTCTACTATAAAACTGTTGTGACTCTAGCAGTGGAAGAAACATATCACTGATATGGAGACTGTGACCATGGGAGTTGCTGAAGGCAGGGAGCGGGAGGAAGAGTTGTGATATGGGGCATTTTCTGGACTTGGAATTGTCCTGAATGATATTGCAGGGACACATGCCAGGACATTGTATATCCTGCCATAACCCACTGGATGGACTGGAGGAGAGTGTGAACTACAATGTAAACTATGGTCCATGTGGTGTGGCAATGCTCCAGGGTGCATTCACCAAATGCAGTAAGTGTGCCTTACTGATGAAAGGGAATGTTGATGTGGGAGCAGGGGTGGGGTGGGGAATGGGGTATGTGGGAAACTCTTATGTTTTTTAATGTAACATTTTATGTGATCTATTTATCTTTTTTTAAAAAATGATAAAAAATACTTTAAAAAAAGATAGAGGCTATAATTATAATGCATTATTGATCTATCTGATTCCATCAGAGCCAATTACATCCTACCTGTAGTCCCACTTATTTCAGCCACCACAGACAACCTGATCTTTACAGACCATGCTACATAACCAGGACTCCCATCACCATTCCTGTAGGAGAAAACAGTGTAGATGCCACAGGTTCTACAAAGCTTTCATGGAAAACTTTGACAGTATATGGTAATCCTGTATTCTATCCATGATTCTTCCATAAACCCAAAACTTCTCTAATAAAAAAATGCCTCCCCACCCAAAAAAAATGACCTGGGTAGAATTGCTTAAAATCACTGTAAAATAAAGAAAAACACTTTATTTATGAAGAATTCATATCATATCCTCTAACTTAGTAACGTGAATCTATTAGCTCATATTTCATAATAATTCTAGCATTTCAAATTTCATTTAAAAATATACATGGTAGAATCCTCTAATCCTTATAATCTTGCTAAAGAATGTCCTCAAAAGTTGTCTAAAAGCTCAAACTTGTTTCTCTCCACAGAAATCTTTAGTAAAAAGTGAAAGATTTATATGATCTGAAGAGAAACTAAATTATTAAAAACTGAATTCTAAGTATCTTCTCTTTGGTCCTCCGTCCCTCTCAACATTGAAAATCTTTATGCATAGTAGTGGTTTTCAAGTGGCTAATGTGTTTAAACAGTGATTTGTACACAGGATTTAGATGCAGATTGCCTAGTGTTAAATCCTAGTTCTTTCACATAACAGAAATGCCATCTTGAGAAAACTATTTACACTCTGTATACCATTTTCTTAATCTATAGGAATAATGATTGAATACATACTATGATTGGAAAAAATGATTGAATACATACTATGTACCTAGAAGTAAGCACTTAATAAGTTCTTAAAAATTAAATCCCTTTGAAGCAAGCACTTTTGATATCTTGACTATTATTTTATAATGAGTAAGGGCATAGGATTTAGAGTTGGACAAATTGGAATCTGAGTCCCACATCCACAAATTATCATGTTTGAATCTCAACAACCTTCTGTCTCTCTAAGTCTCAGGTTGATCATCATCAAAATTCTGCTAGTGAATTGTTTCATGGGATTATTTGGAGGATTAAATGAGAGTTATCAATATACCTAGCATTTCATCTGAAAAATTATTAGGTACTCAAGAAATGCCAACTATTATAATTACTCAACATTGAACATTCCAAACTCATTATTTTATGTTTGTAAAAATTGTATCTGGTAAATAATTACATTTTGGAATTTTAAAATCACTTTATACATTTAGAAAAAAGGAGAAAAATACTCTAATATTGTGCCATTATGGATATTTTTTATACCTTTGCATATTTTTCACAATTTCCATAATGAACTCATCCTTGCCTGTGTGATATGTCCAGAGAAGATTTTTCTCTGACACTTGAACACTGTACTTCAATTATGTCTACATCTGTGGTAAAGTTTCATAAAAATTCACTATCTCTTCTCGACTATTATTATATGTAATTAAAGTAATTGTGCTTAAACTTAGGACAAAGCAGTAAAGAGAACAGGGGCAACCTGAAGGAAAACATGTGCAAAACTTTGAGAGGCAATTGCAGTGAATATAGTCCCTGCCTGTGAGAGAGTGACCAACATCCACTTGGAGTAGAGGACCCCACACCCAAGACAGAGTTATGACAATTGGGAGCACTCTCCAGAAGAAGGACAAAATACTTAGGCAGAAGAGTAGAAATATAAGTAACATCAAAACAGGATACCTCATCATATAAAGCAGGATGGAAGAACAGAGTGGCAGGGATTTGGTATACTAGGGGCATTGCTTCCTTAGCCCCGTGAAATTTGGGACACCCGTCTTGAACAATAAGGGTAGAGAATTCCTACTTCCTTCCATCTCTCTTTGTATTTACTTCAGAAAACCTGTAATTGTGTGGGGTTTTTTTTTTCCTTTTAAGTTATATGTAAATTTAAATGTACCATGTAAAAGGTTGAACAAGTAAGTCTCTTGCAAATTTCACCACAAGAAAGTCTCCTCAAGGAACGAATTCTTTTCTTTATAATGTAATCAAGGAATATATTGCACATATCTCCTAGTTTCCAGAGAAAAATTAACTTCCAGAGGGCTGTTGACTCCAAATTATAAACCTACCTCCAAAATGTGGGTCATAGCGTCTTAAACACACACACACAAAAGGTTGAGCTCTCCTTCTGTCTGTGATTTCTTTGTGGATGGTCTGTGATGCATCACATTATGGTTTAATGCATATTCAATATTGTTTTTCTTTCTGTTCTACCTTTGTGGAGGTTTTCTGTTTTGGGAGAAGATTTTGTTTTTAATTATATTTGCCCAACACTGTATTTTTCTGACAAATAAATGCTTGAACTTGTGCTTATATCAGCAGTTGAGTAAATTCAACAATTATAACAATTATGAAAGTTGCTCTTTAGTTGCTACTTTTTAAAATATTCATTGAGGGATTGTATTAAATATTAAAATATTATGAGGGAAGCATATTTTCATTTATCAAGTCCAGTGAGAAGAAAAAAAGTAAAAACAAAAACAAATTAAAAAAATGAATAACAGTAGATCCATCAGCAAACTTGTTACTGGATTTTACCTAGGTTCTTGGCTATGCAATAGAAATGAATTTCAAAAGCCTGCCAGATGAGTTAGGCCATTAATTTATTCAGGTAGGGAGGGAAGAGAAATGGGAGGAAAATAACAGAAAACAACAAAGCAAGGGTCCCAGGTAGAGAGGAAAGAGGTGAAAGGGATAAAGAGGGCTGATTTACAAGATACAATTCCCCATTATAGATTTTAAATCATCAGGTTTACTTGCGTGGCCACATGGCCCCATTATAGATTTAAATCATCAGGTTTACTTGCGTGGCCACATGACAGAGGAAAAATAGCGACAGCGGCATACAGAGGGCAGGACAGGTCCAGAGGCAAAAAGAGCAAGGGGAAAAGAGCCTGTGCTCCAGTTTATGCCTGGGTTTTAAACTGTTAATTATTCTGCCCCTTTGCTAATGGAAGGTGAGGGGGTTTCAGCTGTTTGCTTTTTTGATTGATTACCCCACCCATCAATCCCTTAGTGAGGATCTAATGATAAAGTTCCTAGAGAATATCCGGGACTTTTCCTTGTTCCCAGGAAAAAGCCTTTGTTCTGGATAGCAGTATTCCAGAGGTGGGGGTCCTCCAGCAGCCATTTTGGGGGTTACTGACATCCACATAGACTCTCTTGCTAGGTTCCAGATCCGTCTATTAATTCCCTATCTTATTAGCCTGCTTCAAACTGCTTGATGAACAGTAACCTGGTAGGGCATCATTTGGTCCCATTAAGATGATGCCACTATCTATTCCTGTCCCAAAAGAGGTGCAGCTGGATTCCACTAGATTCTTGGCTATATTACATGAAAAAATCTAAGACTATGCCAATTTAGTTAGGCCAGTAGTTTATTAAGGAAAAGGGAGAAGAGAATAGAAAAGGGAGAAAATAATAGATTATGGGTCCCCAGGTGTAGTTGCAGGCTACTCCAGGCAGAGAGAGACAGAGAGATTTTGCTTGTGTGGTTACTTTTTAAGCCATTGATTATTCTTCCCCTTGATAATGTTTGGGGGGAGAAGTCCCAGCTGTTTGCTGTTTTGATTGATTACCCCATCGGTCAGTCCCTCAGGGGCCCAGTGATGAGGTCCCTTGAGGGTATCTGGATTTTCTTTGACCCCGGATGAAATCTCATTCCAACTGGGGTTCTCATGATTGGATTCCCATGGAGTTCTTCCAGCAGCCTTCTGGTGGGGTCTTTCCCTCAGCATGTTTTACAGGCGGGCTTCCATGGCCACGTGTTTTACGGCCATACTTTTCTGCCAGATTTTAGATGCCTCTTCTCATTCCCTAAACTAGACTGCCTCAGAGGCTTTATTGGGTTGATAAAAAGCTGGGTAGAGAGGAGGGTATATTTTCTTTCATGAAAAACTGTTGACTAGAAGAGACAGAAATGTAGTTTTTCACAATAAACAACTATTTAATAAAATTTTTGGAATTTGGGAGAAAAAGGCTCAAGGTTTTTTAGTTTCTTGAAATGAAGTGCAGGCTATTACATAATTTTAGAAAGTAAAGAGAGCAAATAAAGCACTAACAGCCCTCCTCATTTCCATACCCAAGGCAGAAATCTCTAATAATGACATTCCCTTTTCCCTCTTGGATGCACAGCCTCAAGCTGTCAGGGCTGGCCTTTGGGATAACAACTTTCCTCCATTCCTCTTAGAGTAACTTCACTTTCTTGCTTGGTGGAGAGTATGTTGGAGACAATGTATCTTGGTTCACAGTCTCTGAAATTTTTGGAACCTAGAGAACAATGTTCTTACAAGTCTTCAAGCTTACTTTTAATTTGATCATGTCAACTGAGAAATAACAAACTGTGCTGCAAGGCAACAAAGGTGTTTATTGGGGGTCTTAGAACTGCAATTCTGGGAGCACAGATTCAAGTAGCAACTCAAATTGTATCCCATCCTGGTGAAGCAGATTAGTAAAGGGAAAGAAGGAAGACATCTTATCACAGCTGGGACCCGGCAGAGAACATGGTCTTGAGACCCCCTGAGAAAAGGCTGCTACTAAGAACAAAGCCAGAAAGACCCTGTCGAGACCCTGGTCACAAGGTCCTGTTTGGAGCTCCCGGGCTCAAGAGGAAACCCCAGATAACTCCAGACAGATCTCCCCATTGGTCTGGATAACTCCAAACAGAAAGCCTTCCCCATTAGTTCCCTAAGAGGTAACAGGTGAGGATCAAATAGTTGCTGAGGGCAGGGAGACAGAAGAAGAGATGTGATGTGGGGGCATTTTCGGGATTTGGAGTTGTCCTAAATGATATTGCAGGGACAGATGCTGGACATTATATATCCTGCCATAACCCACTGAATGTACTGGGGAAGAATGTAAACTACAATGTGAACTATAATCCATGCACTGCAGCAGTGCTCCAAGATGTATTCATCAAATGCAATGGATGTGCTGCAATGATGAAAGAGGTTGCTGATGTGGGAGGAGTGGGTGTGGGTGGGTGGATATGTGGGAACCTCTTATTTTTTTTATCCCTCCCCTTGTGACTTTTTGCGTGCTGTCTGCTCTCTGTGTCTGTTTCGATGTATGTTCTTCTGTGTCTGTATTTATTTATTTTCCCCTCCCCCCTTGAGGCTTGCTTGCTGTCTGCTCTCTTTGTCCATTTGCTGCTGGCTCTCCTGTGCTCTTGCTTGTCTCCCTTCTTTTGTTGGGTCACCTCTTGCTGAGTCAGCTCTCCGCAGTGCCTGAGGGCTGGGCGGTGCTCTGCAATGTGCGGGTGAGACTGCCTTCACAAGGAGACCCTGGGACACGGACCAAGGGCCTCCCATATGGTAGACAGGAGCTCATCTGATTGAGTCACAGCTGCTTCCCTTATACTTTTTAAGGTAACATTTTTTGTGATCTGTGTATCTTCAAAAAAAAAACAACAACAACAAAAAAAAGAAAAAAAAAGGTAATCGGTCAGAACAACAAACCCCTGGGGCCCCTCGCTGGCATTAGGAAAGAGGAGAGAGGAAGAACAGCCTTAATAGAGGCAATCCTCTGGCCCAGGCGTGACTCTTTGCCTGGAGGTCACCCGCATTCAAGCTTTGGGGGTGTACTTTCCTCTTTCCTCTCATTTCTCAATAAACTCTTTTTATACTAGTCTAATTAAACTGGCATGTTCTTAAATTCTTTTCTGCGAGATAGCCGAGAACCTAGGGGATCCCGTGTGTTCCTATAACACCGGGGCTTCCAAGTAAGGGTTTTTAAAAGGAAACTAAGATTACATATATTGTTTGTAATTGGTGAATATTTGGGATTTTCTAAATGACCCTCAAGTTAAATAGTTTACTAATTTCTTTTTCTTGTGGTTTATTTATGGTATTCCAGATAGCCTCAGGGTTTTGAGAAATATTCTTGCTTGAGGCTATGCCTACACTGGCAGTTGGCGATATTGAAAGAGACCAAAAGTAGTTATATGATATCTGTTACACTACAGCGTAAATTTTTAGATTGAGCTAGTGAGTGATATTTTAGTTTTTACCTTGTAATCCCACTCCCATGATTCATAGGATGTAGCAGTGTATTGTTTCTTACTAATGAAAACTGTCTTTAGTCACAAGCAAATTCCTGTTTTCCAATCCCTAGCAAGTTCCTGTTTTTCCCTCCCTAACAAGGTCCTGGTTTTTCTTCCCCTCCTTATCTAAAACCTAATAATACATACACAGGACTGAGAAGCCTGTCTAAGGATACTCTAAGGAACAGTCATGATCTCACTCCCCTTCCCCGCCTCTGATGTCCACTTTGCAGACTCTAGTTAGCAGGTGGATTCAGACAATAGCATCCCTGTGTCCACCTCTCTTTGTCTAATTCTAATTCCAATAAAAACCCTAGCCTCCTTTGCTTAGGGAGGCAAATTTGAGGCTTTGTTACATAACCTCTGCTGGCTTCATATTCTCTTGATTTTGTGTGATCAAAACTCTAGTGTGGATTTCAATTATCTGCACCAGGCAAAAGAACACAGAAAACCTGCAGGGTTTCTCTTCAATATTGGCTGATATTCGCATAAGAGGAACTTCCTGAATGTCCTCCTGACTTCATTTTAAATCTCTTAGCCGTGACAACTCTGTTTTGTTTTCTTTCTTTTCCAGTGGTTATATTTTGAGCTGAAATGTAGTTTCGTGTCAGTCTATCATAGTTAGCTTAGCTAAAGGTTGAATTGCAAGTCAATCCTCTTTCGCTTTCAAGGTTTCTCAGTTTAAATAGCTATAGCATGGTTTTATCACCTGTGCATATAAAATATTTTATAATTTTCAGATGTTTTATCTATAATCACATTTGATATTCAATTTATTGAGGATCCTGCTTATAAGTAATTTCTCTGAAGACCTCAGATCACCCCATGACTCCATTCTTTTGCCCTGTTTTATTTTTCTTCTTATTGTGTGATATCCTTATGCATTCATTTTTTTAAAATTTTGTAGTTTCTCATTTTTCCACTGGAATGTACATCATGATGCAGGGAATTTTGTTTGTCTTATTTATCAGTGTATCCTTTGTATATAGAGTCTTATCTGTCATATATTGAATGCTCAAAACACACTTATAATATGAAAAAATCCTCTGGGGCAGGCATGGCTGAAGACGCATTTTGTTGATGTGGAAGCAAATTCAGTAGGGGCTCTTGATTTACTTAAGGTAGCACAATCCATTTGCCTTTGCTACTTTTGTTCTGGGTCCTAAAAGATTAATTTTGAACCTATGTTCAATTAAATTTCATTATTTGAAAATTCAATTTGATGTGCAGAGGAATCTGAAAACAATTCAGTCATTAACCTTTTAAAAGAAAGTAACTACTGGCTAGCCATAACACCAGGGATATAGAAAAATAACTTTTGGGAATGCTTTGATGCATTTAAGTTGTTCAAGTTAGAAAGCTCTCTGTAGCTAAGGATTCTCTGAAGGGCACTTCAACTTTTGGAGGATTTTAAAGAAATCCTCTTTCTAAGCAACTGTCAGACATGTCTTTCAAATCATTTCAGTTTCTTTTATTTTCATAACACCTGAAATCACTGCACTGCATTCAATTTCCATTGTAACTGATAGGTATGAAAAAGATCTAAATAAAAAATAGATATTTATACTAATTTTACAATACCTTCATTTGTCCCCCAAATTTATCGTTTTTCTCCTTTATATGTCTCCTATATCAAGAAAAGATTTTAGATTTCAATATTAAGTTCACTGCCTTCTGTGTGTCCCTAGATTTTTAAAGGTACTTGCAGATAAATTAGAATTTGCAGCAAATGGTATATATCTATTCCTATGACATTATTTTTGAGCACGCTTTGTGACATTCTAGCACACTAAAACATAAAAGGTAAATATATGGGTAATGTGCATGGTAACTTTTAAAATATTTTCTGCCACTATTAGAACTCTCAAGGATTCACTCAAGCCTGTCAATATTTCTCATTTCTCATCTGCTATTTCAAAACAGTGACCTTGGGCTAAACTACATAGGCATTTCAAAAGGTTCACCAGCTAACAGATTTTGGTCGGATCGCACACAATATTTTTCCATCTATTCCCTTCTAAAGCTGCACAAAACACCAACCTAACAAAGCTTACTGTAATGACACTCAAGTGACCTCTTCACCCAAAGCCCTTTCAGTTTCACGTACATCTCTAAGGCCTGGGAGAGGGGATCAAATTGCCTGCCGGGCTAAAATAATCTCACAGATTTTTTAAAAAAGCTCTGAAAAGGGTGTGTCTTGATAATGAATTGTTTCCTTACTTTTCAGACTGCTGGAATTTCCACAATCTGTCTACAGAATATAATACTTCTCCAGGGAACCCAAAAGTCCTTGTTTGCAGGCACAAATTTCAGCAGAACCCCCAAACAAAACTTGACCTCAGTTGCCTTTTCCAGTTGTCGCTTTTCTCCCAGGATTTGACCTGTGCTCTTTTTCTGGCACCATGGCGTAGAGCTGTGGTTAAGACCAGGAACATCGGTGCTCACGCTACCTGGAATCTGAGCCCAGCTGACTCTATTACATGCATAACTGAATAAACTGCTGAACCTCTCATTGTCTCTGTTTTCTCCCCCGTGAAATGGGGATGATAATAATATCTAAATTCCAAGGTGATTATTTTGCTTAAATCATTAAAACGTGAAGAGTGCTTTGAACAGGGCCCTGCACAGAGTAAAGGCTGTGCAAACATTTGTGATCATTCTACTGTATACACACACACATACACGAACCATCATCTCATTAATCATTAGTTGGATAATTAGATATACCAGTATGTGCCAAGAGAGTCTCAAGTAAATACTTGTCCAATATAAATGATCCACCATTCTTCATTAGGCTGTGGAGTCCAAACTGTTTAGCCTAATATTTAGAGTGTTCAGGGAAATCTTTATAAATCATTCTTGTGCTCAAATATTTACCCTACTGTCTAATCAAAACAAATCCCCTGTTTCTTGAGGAGTCCCTATACCTTAGATAGTTCATATTTTGTACTGTTTCCTTTATCACCAACATCTGTTTAACACTAATTCTTATTCCTTAACCGCTCAACTCATAATTTACTTTCTTCAATTTAGTCTCAGTATACCAAAGTTTTGTAGCTGTTGTTGAGGTGTAAACATACAGAGAGGTGTAGGCATACAGAGAAATGCTCAAATTTTAAGTGTACAGTTCGATGAGTTTTGACAAAGGCATATATCTCTGCAACTCCCATTCCTACAAAGTTATAGAACATTTCCTTCATTCCAGAAGTTGTCTTAAATCCCTTCCTGGGAAATCCCTACCATTCTTCCCAGGTAAGCTCTGTTCTGATATGTATCACCATAGTGTTTAATGAAATCAGTTGATACATGCTCTTTTATGTATCTTAGTTATGAATTAAAGAACTCTAAATAATAGACACACACACATGCGTTTTAATATTAACTCTCCCCTACTGAATCAGTCTGGGATGGCACAGTGTTTAACACAGAGTAAGCACTACATATTTATGCTGAATTATATAACTGGGGTTTTGGAGACAGTGACTTCACCTAATGTTGTACATTCAATCTAATAGGAGAGACTGACATTATAAGCAGGCATTTCTCATCCTTCTGACATATCGGTTTTCTCCTTATGTTTTAGAGGTTACTCCGCATCCCAATCATCTATATCCCTTCAGTGAATCATGAAAAACAAACTCTTGACCTTGGAAAGAAACAAGCTGAGACTGGAGAGTGCTTTATCTAGTGTTCTAGTCTAAATCTGCCTAGAGCACTCCAAGGAAGTTTCAGTAAGAATGACACTTTCACAGTGTTTGTGCAGAGAATAACGAAAATACCCAGATGCATATCTTAGCACATGTTATACATCTTCCTGCTGTCACTGAATTGGTAATATCTATTTAATATGTATAAGTAATCCAGCCTTCCCCAAAGAATATCATCTTGCCAAAATAAAGAAATATTTCAAGTCCCTCTTGGTTGGGATGCTGTCAAAGGAGAACTTTCCTGTATTTGAGAAAAAAGAAGCTAAAATATTTGTCATCAACAAGTAGGGGCTCCAAATCTATGGCTTTCCTATAAAGTCAGATTATGTGTGAGAATCTTTTAGATTTTTAAAATTAAGATTATATATCTAGTACATACAAATGAGTGTTGAGTATATTCATACAGTCTACTTTGGAAGATCATATACTTATTCCTTTAAGAAGCTTGTTTAAGCACCTAGTCATAGAAGAAATAAAAAACAACACAAAACAGAAAAAAATCATTCACACTCATTTCCTTAAAACAAGCTCTGAAAAGTTTTATTAAAGAAAACTTTTACATAATTTACTTTTTGCCAGTTTCTTCTGGCATGCTTCTAATAAGAGCAGTATCACCTGATTCAATGCTAGTTAGTGCGTCTACTCTGGAGTATTTTTCACACACTCTGACCAGTTCAATATGATGGATACCAGTTTGGGGCAACATAGCATAGGACTCTGTATCAGATTTCCTCAAGGCTGGTCAATTGGTAGTGAGAATGACTAGTTTTGCTTTGCCTGGCCTGATCATCATCAGAGTCTGTTTGTACCCTAGCATGTACTTTCCCCTTTTCATAAAAAGTTGGAGCCTAAAGTTAATCGACCCCACCGACATTTTCATCTTTTTGGTTGCTACTGTCTTCCTGCCTTGTGTGGTAGATGGTGGCCCCCAATGAAGAGCAGCTGCCAAGATGGTCAGGGAGTGAGAAAGGCTCACCATAATGTTGAATGCTATGCTTGTCTTAATCACCCAATCCTAACAAATCTACACTCACATGCCACAGCCGAAGAAAGTCTTAAGAATATACTTTAACACCAAATCCAAATCCAAAAGAAACATTAAAAAAATGTAAACAACATCTTTGCCAAACTTGCATTGCTCTTGGAGTATAAGTTAAATGTGTTGATAAAGAAGGTCCTACAAATACAAGAACACACTTAGTAATTTTATATATGTATGTATGTATGTATTATTTTTCAGCTCCCTCAATCTTCTAGAAAATGAGATCAAGACAAATGTTTATTTGTTCTTGCTCTTCCAGGCACTGGGTTGACAATTACAAATAAAACCTTTACTGCTCCTAGAGGACAGATACATTAAAAAAAAAAAAATCACACAAATGTTTAATTCATAGCCATTATGATAACTGAATTTATTTGATATATGTGTGTAAAAACTCTCTGAATATATATCAAAGTGTCTAGATACATAACTTCTTACTGTAGGCTCCCACTCAGAAGCTTAACTCTTATGCAATAACTATGGCTACGGGGTTCCCTGGCCTATGGTTATTAAAATTGAAGCTAGAGCCCACCCTCCCTTCCTGCCCTGGGTGTGGAACATGGGACAGGTGTGGGTTTGGGTTGTTGGTTCTTCCTGTTTTCAATGACCATCTCCACCAAGAACTCTGTTAGGAAACTGTAGTTTTGTGTATTCCCACTCTTTAACTATCCATATCTTCTGCACAATCACACCCTGACCTCTTGCTAAGTAGTTCACTAATGCTTGATGCTCGGCCTTTCCAAAAAGCTTTTTATGTGGCTGCATACTTTGATCTTTTGATCTCTCTGTGGTGTTAACAAAAGATTGTTCAGTCACACCCTTCAGTTTTTTCTAAAGAAAATGCTTTCCTGACAGTGAATCTCTTAATGTTAACAAGCTCTGAAAACTGAATAGGCTGAGAATTTGTCAAATCATCCTGTCACTGTTTTTGTTTAATAGTTCCTCCCTCTCTTTCTTTCCTCTCACATTTCACAATAATCAGCAAGAAGAAACTATGCCTCACCTTAAATACTTTGTTTGGAAATCTCCTCAGGTAAATATTTAAGTTCATTTCTCCTAAGTTTCACTTTCCATATGACTGCAGGGCACAATTCAGCTAAGCTTTCTACCATTATACAATAAGGGTCCCTTTCCTTCAGTTGTCAGTAATACATTCTTTGTTTATGTCAGAGCCCTCACCAGCAGTGCTTTTAATGCCCATATTTCTACTGGTAGGCCATTCATGATGATTTAGCTATTTACTCAGATGATGTAAATGTTCTCTACTGTATTCCTCATCTCCTTCAGAGTCCTCACTAGCAGATTTGTCAATATCCATGTTTTTATGAACAATAGAAATCTAGGATTTTTCTATTGTGCTCTGCAAAATTCTTCCACCTCCTATCCATTGCCCAATTCCAAAGTCACTTCCATATTTTTAGGTATTTATTACAGAAGCAATTCACTGCCATGCAACAATATCTGTATTTGTTTCTTATTGTACCTGTAACAAATTATCACACATTTAGTAGCTTAAACATACAAATCCATTGTTTTATAGCTCTGGAAGTCATAAGACTTATGCAGATCTCAATGGGCTAATATCAAGTTGTTGACAGGGCTGTGTTCTTTCTGGGAGCTCTAGAAAGAGCCTTGCCTTCCCACCTTCTCAAGGTCATACTCTTCCCTTGGCTCATGAGCCCTTTCCTCAATGCCAGAAATGTCAGACAATTACTTCTTACTCTACCATCCCTCCAGTTCTCTCCTCTGATTACCTCTTCCACTTTTAATCACCTTTTTGATTACATTGGCTCCTCCTGTACAATCCAGAATAATCTCCCTATTTTATGACCAGTTGAATAGCAACACTTTGCCATGTAACCTAACATATTCACAGGTTACAGGGATTAGGACATAGACATTGTAGGGGGTCAATATTGTGCCTACCACTGTGCCATAATTTTTTCTCCTTTAAATTGGATTTTAGGATATACTTTTGATGGATTGTTTTTTTCACATTTTTATTATCTTTTCTTTTTAAAGATACATAGATCACACAGAATGTTACATTAAAAAATATGAGGTTCCCATATACCCCACTCTCCATGCTCCCCTCTCCTCCTACATCAACAACTTCTTTCATTAGTGTGGTACATTCATTGAATTTGATGAAAACATTTTGCATAGATTATAGTTTATGTTGTAGCTTATACTCTCTCCAGTCCATTCAGTGGGTTAAAGGCAGAATATATAATGTCCTGCATCTGTCCCTGCAATATCATTCAGGACAACTCCAAGTCCCAAAAATGCCCCCTTATCACACCTCTTCTTCCCTCTCCCACCTTCAGCAACTCCCGTGGCCACTGTCTCCACATTAATGATATAATTTCTTTCATTGCTAGAGTCACGATAATTCTATAGTGGAGTATCAGTAAGTCCACTCTAATCCATATTTAATTCCTCCATCCTGAGGACCCAGGGATGGTGATGCTGACTCCCTCCACCTCTAAATCAAGAGGAGGCTTAGATCCCACATGGCTTCTGGATGGGTTTCTCCTGCTTGCAACTGTAGACTCTTCTTGGTTCCTTGGTGTGGTGGTTGACCATCCTCACCTCCTTGTTAGCTGACCTGGATAAAACCAACAAACAGGAGAGGAGGTGTTGTAACTCTGCTGAGTATCAGGGCCCAGACAGATTGGTTTTAAGACTTACTGAATTTAAAATGATGTAATGTATATGGAAGCTTCTTGTAAACTACAAAGTGATATATAGATTTAAGTTGTTATGATTATATAACTTCATTTGTCTTTTCAATTATGTTAGAAATTGCCTCACATATATGTTAAAAAAAAAGAAGAAGTGAGGCTGGTAATTGACAAGCTTCTATGAACTGGTTAAGATGAAGGAACTAGTAGGAATGATTAATAGTAATATCAATAATATTAATAATAATAATAGCATTTGTCATTCATTGAACAGACACACCAGGCAAAAGGAGTAAGCTCATTTCATGCATTAGCTCCAATTCTCATAATTATGCAAATTGGGAACTATAATCTGTATTTTATAGATGTTGAAATTGAGGCCAGGAACTAATGCAATTTTACAAAGTCACAATTATTAAGTGGCAAAGGCAGAATTTGAGCTTTGTATTCCACTTGTTTTTCACTATGCAGGTCCTTTCTCTCATAACATAAGAAATGCAATTTTGTTTATTAAGCTACTAAAATGCAAATTATTTCTGGGGCATAATTTAGTCTATTGTGACATAAAATATGTAAATTTTTAAAAGAGTTTTTGAAAAGAATTATTTTTAAATATTCAATATGTGTATATATTACTATTCATATTTACTTTATGAAAAATAAAAGTAGTATAAATAAAATACAAAGAAGAGGATGGTCATATGCCAGTGAAGAGTTCAGTTAAGAAAGGCTTCATGAACTCTAGAGCCCTCTGTCATGACTGTAGGACCTAGGTGTCTCTGTATTCTGCAGGAGCACAACTACCTGGGATTGTATCTACATTGGTTGTCTCTGAGATCCTGCTGAGACGTGTGTAAACACAATCCCTCCGATGACCACAAACTCATTTTGGAGTCTCTTAGCCATATAAACTCAGTGCCTTGCCAGTGGGTCCTACTTTGGAATTTGTGCTCCTGAGTGTAATGGAATTGGACTCAGATGTGATCTCTCTACACATGCCTCTTCTGTCACTTTTACTGAACCTGTGGTTGTGCTGGGGTTGGTGTATGCTCAGAAGACTTGAATCTCTGGACTGTCTATGTGCCAGCTGGACCCTGAGCCTCAGCAGAGTTGCAACACCTACTCTCTGGATCATTGTACTTACCCAGATCGGCTAACATGGAGGTGAGGATGGTCAATCACCACACCAGGGAACCAAGAAAGTCTATAACTGCAAACAGGAGAATCCCATCCATCAGCCATGAGGGATCTAAGCCCCCTCTCGATTTAGAGATGGAGTAGGCATCACCATCCCAGGGTCCTCAGGCTGGAGGAATTAAATATGGATTAGAGTGGACTTACTGGTACTCTACTATAGAATTATTGTGACTCTAGCAATGGAAGAAATTCTATCATTGATGTGGAGACAGTGGCCACGGGAGTTGCTGAAGGTGGGGAAAGGGAAGAAGAGGTGTGATATGGGGGCATTTTCGGGACTTGGGAGTTGTCCTGAATGATATTGCAGGGACAGATGCAGGATATTATATATCCTGCCATAACCCACTGAATGGACTGGGAGAGAGTGTAATCTACAATGTGAACTATAATCCATACTGAGTAGCAGTGCTCCAAAATGTACTCATCAAATACAATGAATGTGCCACACTGATAGTTGTTTAGAAGAGAGGAGTGGGGTGGGGGGTATATGGGAACCTCTTATATTTTTTATTGTAACATTTTGTGTGATCTATGTATCTTCAAAAAATATATAAAAAAAAAATAAAGGCTTCATGAAAGAGGTAATTTGAGTTAGATTTTAAAAGACACAATGGAATTCAGCCTGAACAAATTGTTGATGGAGGCTTATGGATGGCTAGGTGGGAATTCCAGGAAGAGGGACCAACAAAATCAAACATAGAAATTTGGACAATTTCAGATGTATTTAAGAACATTTTGGCTGACACATAGATTGCATGGAAGTAAGAAGTAAAAAAGAAATCTTGGGATGTAGGTTGTGGATAGCCTGTTCCAGAATTTTACTCTTAAGGTGAAGGGATCGAACTCAATTCACTAGGCACTGGGTTGCCTGAGGAAGATCTTTGAGTCATAGGAAAGTGTACCTAATCGAATTTAAAAGAATGAGTTTCCATAGGAAAATGAAAATCTTTCCTGAGTATTTAACTTACAGAAAAATTATAATTTACCAAGTGATACTTTTCTAAGTGGGTATTTTCATGTGGGTATTTTTGTTTGTTTTTGCCTTTTAACTGGACTCCTGAAAAAAATACAAATACTTCAGTTATAACTGTGTAAGTAAAATGCATGATGCCAGCCTCAGAATGCCAATTTTTGGTGAGCAAAAATATATGATTATGAAAATAATAAACAATCATTTTAGTGGTAGCAATTGTTTTTACAGGACTGTATTCTCCATGCACAAATCTGTGGTAGGATCAAAGAAAACTCTGAGGAAAAATTGCCAAGCTGCTCCTACTGAGTGGTGGGGGAAGAAGCAGCTGGTCTCCATCCTGGGTTAATGAATAGCAGGGCACTGCAATGGCAGTAAGATATGGGGGTGGATCTCATCTGCCCCTTTAATGACCTTGGACTAATTGATTAACTTTCTGACATCACAGATTTCATCACTCTGAAATAGGCATCAGAAAACATTCCTATCAAGGTGATTTTGTTTGTTTTTAATGAGGATTGGAGATAATGTTTGAACACATTTGGCACAGAGTAGCTACTAAATAAGTAGGAGTTATTAGCATGGTCGCATTTTATTATCAGTTGTATTTTTAAGTATTGTTTAGGGAAATCACTAAACATTATTAGATACATTTAATAAAGCAGTAATAGAGGCAAGTTTCTTGTGATGATTTTCTATTGTAATGATCAATACAAATCTATAATAGTTTTCAATCTTATAACAAAATTTTTAAAAATTATTTATTTATTTATTTTTTTAAATTACATTATGAAAAATATGAGGTCCCATTCAACCCCACCGCCCCCGCCCCCCACTCCCCCCACAGCAACACTCTCTCCCATCATCATGACACATCCATTGCACCTGGTAAGTTCATCTCTGAGCATCACTGCACCCCATAGTCAATGGTCCACATCATAGCCCAGACTCTCTCACGTTCCATCCAGTGGGCCCTGGGGGGATCTATAATGTCCCATAATTGTCCGTGAAGCACTATCCAGGACAACTCCATGTCCCGAAAACGCCTCCACATCTCATCTCTTCCTCCCGTTCCCCACACCCAGCAGCCACCATGGCTACCGTTCCCACACCCATTCCACATTTTCTCTGTGGACATTGGATTGGTTGTGTCCATTGCACATCTATGTCAAGTGAGGGCTTAGATTCCATATGGGTACTGGGTGCACTCCTCCCGCTTCCAGTTGTAGACACTCTAGGCTCCATGTTGTGGTGGTTGACCTTCTTCAACTCCATGTTAGCTGAGTGGAGTAAGTCCAATAAATCAAAGTGTAGGAGCTGAAGTCTGTTGAGGCTCTGGGCCTGGGTGTCATATTATCAGTCCAGAGATTCAAATCCCCTACATATATCTTAAACCCAGCACCGACTACAATTCCAATAAAGTAGCATGCAAGTCTTGTGAAAAGAGATCCCCTCTGAGTCCAATTCCATCATGCAGAAACACCAGCTCCAAAGAAGGGCTATCTGTCGTGGCAGTGAACCCCTTCTGCCATGACCATAGAACCCGTGGGTCTCTTTATCCCTCAAAAGAACCAATACCTGGGGTTGTATCTACCTTATCTGTCTCTTAGACTCTGTTCAGTTGTACATAGGGGTATTCCTTCTGACAACCTCCAGACTCTTTTTTAGAGACTCACAGCCTTATAATCTCATTTCTCCTTTCCATTTCCCCCTTACATTAGGTCAAACAGCTTCCCGAAGTCATGTCATTATATGTAGACGGGTATATTCTGCTGTTCCGCATTGAATCTTTAATTCAAGGTCATTTTCTAGTTGCTTCTTCAGCTGGTATGTGGTAGTGATCCCTCGGTGCCAGGGAGGCTCATCCCCGGGTGTCATGGCCCACACTGGGGGGATATAACAAAATTTAATATCCTGTATCTTGCCACATTTGTTGCTCTATTATGTAAGGCACATATGAATACATTTTCACGGCTGTTCACTCTGGAGCACAATATGGAAATTTTCTATGTGAGAAGCATCCTAATGTAAATTAAAACCTGAATTATAGACTTTCTTTTGTGGTGGTGCTAGGGAGAAGCTGAATAAATTTGAAAATAATTTTTTGCTTTGAGGAAGTTAGTGAAACCTGGACAATAAATAATAATTCCCTTCTTTAACATCCTATTAATTTACACTGTGGCAGACTTGTATGTCATAGATCCATCCTGCCTTTTATTTTAATATCTGGATTTCAAAAATGTCTCCATTATTAAAGAGTTTCACTTGGGGCTCAATAATGGGTTCAAACATGATAACTTGACCTTACCATTGTTTCAGTATGTACCTTTAGTTCCTCTTTGATGTCAGTCTATTGAATTATTTGTGAAACTTTTACCCTGAAGTAAATTTACTGTAACCCAGTAGGTTTGGAATTACACTTGAAAACAGTTTTGTTTTTTTTCCCCCTTAATTCATGGTAGCTATTCTTGGCCCATTTCTTCCAATCATCAATGTATATAGCTCTCTCTGGCATTCATTTCATCTAATGCTAGAACATACCATTTTGACTCAACTATCCATCCCACAGTCCATGCATTTTCCCTCAATTTTGGCTACTAAGGACAATCAGGGTCTCTTTTAGGTCACTAAGACTTCTTTACTCTCTTTTAGTATTGAAAGATCTTGCCTCTGACCCAATTCCATAATCTCTCAATTTTATTTATATGTATATATTTTTATATGGAGCTAAATTTTGTTTTTATTCATGATGGTGTCTCATTTGATAAAGTATGTTTAATTGTAGGGGAAAATTAAAATCAATAATCAGAAAAAAATATGTATTTTTTACATCTGAGAAAAAATTAAATATATACTTTAGAATTCAGATTATTAAACTCTTGATAATGCTGTATCACAATACTCTATATAAAAGAAGATACATGCACACACAAACACACATATATTGTTAAGTACTCTCCTATGTTTCTTTCCTAATTTCTCACATATATCCATACTAAGTGTATTTTTTAAGTCAGACCATAACAAATCCCAAATATACACTACCAGTTTTGAAGATAGCCAGTTAACCTTTTCTAGGAGATATCATATCAATGAACAGAAGGTTGAAATGTAACTTTATTATAAAATCATATATATCTGCAGGGCATAGGCAGGTACAAAATGATAGTTTAGAAAGTTACTTTCACCTTTATAACTCATTACTGGTAATGCCATGGAAATCTTCGAGTTTAGTGTCAATTTTAAGAAAAACTTTATCAAGTTTCTTTCAAATATGTGCTCTTATATACGGAATTTTCTTCCAAAGGCTATGTTCTGGCTCTAGACATTTTTGGTCTTGTCTCTACTTCCACAGACCACACATGGTAAGACATATTTACACTGCAATGCAACTTTTGACCATTCACCTTCCTGTCACTTTGTCAGGTGAGTAAGCACTAGGAGTAGTTCTTGGGACCATTATTATACTGCTTTATCTAACATTCATGCATTTATACATGGATATGATTGCATTATTATACTGCTTTATCTTAACATTCATGCATTTATACATGGATATGATTGTGCCACAGAAAATCCCACTGATCCCACACTAAGTAAATTTCCTCAATGGGATGTAAAAATTGCTCAAAATGGCTAAAAATAGTGTAGCATAAGGGGAGTTAGAAACAGACAGCAGTCATAAAAGGGTAGCTCCTTTACTTTCCTGGGTTGTTCAAGAAAATACCATGAAATGGATCAGTTTAAACAATGTTAATTTATTCACTCATGGTTTTGAGGTTAGGAATAAGTCCAAATCAAGGCATAATCAAGACAATGCTTTCTCCCCAACAACTATGGAATTCTGGGACTGGCTGCCACGTCATCTTTGTTCCTTAGCTGGTCACGTGGCAGCATCTCCTGGTCTCTTCCTTCTCTTCTGGGTTCCATTGATATTCAACTTCTGGGTACTCCCTTTGTCGCTTTCTCTCTGCCATCTGAATTTCATTCCGCTTATAAAGGACTTCAGTAATAGGATTAAGACCCATCCTGATTGAGGTGGGCCATTCTTTAACTGAAGTAACCTCATCTGAAGGTCTTATTTACAATAGGTTCACATACACAGGAATGGATTAAGTTTTGGAACATGTTTTTCAGGGGTACATACAGGTTCAAACAACCATAGTAGTTAAAAATATGTTATTTTACCTTTGCAAATTTAACAAGAAGGCATAACCATATTGAGGGACGAAACAGGGTCCCTGTTATGGGACGAGCGGGGTCCCTGTTGCGGGATGAGTGGGGTCCCGTTGTGGGACTAGAGGGGTCCCTGGCATGGGGAAGAAAGCCTCGTATGGCCGCTGAGGCTTCCCTCGGGGGCTCCAAAGGCGTGGAGGGCACACGACCCAGGAAGAAGTCGCGGAGACAGGCTGATGGCACAAGTCTGGTTTATTGCGGAAGGGGATGCAGATTTATAGGATTGGGGAGTGGTGTGGCGGGTTCTGATTGGCTAGGGCAAATGCTGTTTCCATATAAGGCAATGTTCTGGCATTGGGCTAGTGATTGGCCAGTAGAGTATGTGCTAACTCTTGATAGGCTGACACTGTTACTAAGCTGATAGGTGGTTGTAAGCTGTTGCTGGGCAAACAGTGTACTAAGAGATTAGGTTTAAGGGAGGGGGGAGGGGGTGAGAGCTGGGCTAGGCAGGAGATAGGAAGGGGGAGGGCGGTGCCGGCTAGCCGTTAGCAGCAAAGGCCTAGTCAGGCGTGGTCACCTTGTCTAGGCCCAGTGGGCAGAGGCGGTGTCACCTCTTGCCGCACTGTTTGCCACTGAGGCAAGCCGGGTACCCCTCCTCCCACACCATATAATACATTATTTTAAAAGAATACCTTCTAGGGCCTTAGAAAAGTCCTTTGAAAGTGAGTCTCTGGAGCTGTCCTTCATTAGCTTCATGGTAAGTGCTTCTGTGTACAGCACATCTTTCAGACCTACCCTGGCTGGGGTTTGTATGTCCCATGCAAGCAGGGACATTTTTTTGCTTGTCACTGAATGTCCCATTCCTATGTCATGTGGCATAGAATGGACACTCCAAAGATACAGTTGCATGATTGAATGATTGAATAAACTGCATTTATTGTCATTTTAATTCAACAACTTCCTATCTGCAATTCTTTTCATCACAAAAACTTTTACATTTCTCTAAAATAATATGTATTGCTAAATGATTTTAGTAAATTTGAGTAGTCCTAAAGACTTTCTTAAGCATACTTGATTGTTATCACTACATTTAGGAAGACCCTCTCAAAGTGCAACTTGTTTTCATGATAGACAGAATGCCTCAGATTAAAAATACACATTTTGGATGGATTTATTTAAAAAATTAATAATACCATAGGATTAAGTTTGTAAAAAAGAAAATGAACTTAAAAGTCAATCAAAAAAGGTTACATTCCTTCTCTTTCCTTTCTCAGCTTCAGGATACATCTTAGAAGTTATGAGTCTGTATTTCTTGGCATCTCCAAAGACCTGTGAAATAGATAATCTGAGCACATTTAACATTGAAGAACTTTAAGGCTAGAAAGTTTAAATGTTTGCTTGAGACTATGGTGGGTAAATGGTGGAGATGGGATTTTAACTGAAGACTCCCTGGTTCCAATATTCATGTTTAGTTCCCTGCCATAAATGGAACATGTGGGCCAATGCCTTATACATTCTTTATGTTTTCCATCCTTTGTACATTTTTTTTTTCTTTTAGCTACTAAAAAAAATCACTGTAGAGGTGGCTGTGCTCCTTCTGACTTTGCCCTTTCTTGTATGGAAGGGCATCCACCTACTTGGGAAAACCCCACACATAAATTTTTTGAAAGATACGTTTGGTTGTAGGTTGTGGCCACTCTTTATACTTATGGACCTATTAGCTTCTGGTTTGAGATAAATGTGGTACTTCACTTTGTGGGTCAAAGAGGGAGAAACAAAGAAGACTGTAATCACTTCAGAGGGAAGTTAAAGGGCTTGAAACAAGTGCAGTGCAGAGAAGAAGAAAAGCAAAGGGGTCTGATGAAAGCCTTGCTAGAGATGCAGAAGCAGTTACAGGTCTTTAAAGGAGATTATCATTAAAAGGATAACAAATGCAACTTATTCACTTAAGATTATTACAGTGCTAAAAATTAACATTAATCTTTTTGTCACTTTTATAAATTATTGAGGAAACCTAATGTGGTGGGGAAAAGCCAAAGGAAAACATACATTTTCAAAAGTATGTGAAAGACATACATGAAATAAAGATCATAGAATTGTCAGTGATCAAAGGGACAGGTGAGTATCAGGGGCAGGCAGAGAAGATCTGCAGAAGAGCCTGTATGTACAGTATCTGCTGAATTATCTCTCAGGATTATCCAAATGCAATTAATAAAGGTCCTGGGTAATCATTTACACTAGTCCCTCATAACTTACATGGAGTCTGACTCTCACGGTTCCAATTCTTTCTCTTTGCATTGTACTATTTTTTTAATTAAAATTTAGCTCAGACTTGGTCTAATTAAAAGCACAACAAAAAAGTGTGTGTGTGTGTTTGTGCATGATTTCTAGGAAAGAGACATTTCATTAATAGGAAATTGATCTTACCAGTTTGTCTTACCTACAGTTATTATGACTCTACAAACAAACTTGAAAATTGAAAAGAGAATTTTTATGCATAAACCTTTATCATCTGCTTTTTCCTCCAAGCTATCCAGTTCATTGGAGAATTAGCTCTGTAACCTCTCTAGCAGCCTGAAGATTCCCAGTGTGGAGTGTGTTGTTACCTTGAACAATAAATAGTAGATAGGAAAATCTTCTAAAATTTTCTGCACCGTATTTCTGTTTTGATACTACTATTGTTCATTCACATTTTATGATATGCCACTAAAGAAACTTTAGTAAGTAGGTTGTATATAAATTAAGAATTAATGCATGGGCTGGGCAGCTCCTATCACAGCTTTGCCACTTAGTTGCTATGTGACAGATTAATACTTAATATCTCTGGGCTCTGTATTCTCAAACTCAGGGGGCTAAAATAAACGATCTCTAATGTCCCACCCAACTTCAGCATTTTGGAATTGATATATAAAGATACATGTCTGTTCTCTGTGGCCTTCAGCAACCTGCAGCTCCCCTTCCCACTGTTCACTGCCCAGGCTGTTCCTCTCAACTTCTATTTCTTAGTCCATTCCCCACTCCCAACTTCAAGCAAGACCAAATCTAGCACAGGTTTTCTTCTACTATTAATACATGCCCAGGGTAGGAACCATTTATACCTGAAACTTTGTGAAATGTATTGCTCTTTGCTTCAAATTATGAGAAGACAAGTCACAATTGCCTCTCTGGCCAAATAGCAATCAAATACCAGTCTTAGTGACCTGATGCTATTTAAATATGTCGTTATCATCACCTTTGACATCCCTTCACAAAAAGAGGAAAATGTGTTGTATTTAATCCTTGGGAAATAATAATTGCAAACCCAGTGAACCATGAATGGATTTGTTGTTAGCAAGATTTTGCTATAGGCTAACATACAGGTGTGTTTTCATCCCACAAAATTTTCAGTCTGAACAATTTTCAGAAACTATCTGAAGATGAGTGCCATCACTTTTGCCTGAATGATGGTTGCTAAAAATTGTAGGTTATTACTTCACTTTAGGGTTTTTCTCTAACCATTTCTACTACACAGGATACTCTACATCCAGATATGTGTTCTGCTACCTCCTTTACCTCATTCAAGTGAGCTATCTGACCACTTTGTTTATTATTGTAAAAAGTGCTCCATTCTAGCAATCTCAAACCCCTTCCCTTTCTCCTTTGTTTTTTTCTATAGCAATCTTTACATTCCAATATAGACTATAATTTACCTTTTAAAAAATATCCTACTACCTATCCTTCCACTAGAATATAAGTTTCAATAAATTTGGAATCTTCATCTGTTTTATTCATTGAGGTAATTCAAGTAACTAGAACCATCTTTAATATAGTTGATGCTCTATAGTATTTGTTGAATAAACAAATTAGATATATTTCTGTCTCTCCCTCCTAAATGGTTGCCAAATAAAGCTTTGCATGATTACAGAACCTTTTAATTTCCTCTCTGGCAGGGCGGTACCAAATGAGATCATTTCTACTCTGTAGACTCAATAACTGAGGCTTAGAGATGCTCCATAAATAACCCACAGATAAGCAGCTAGTGAAAGAAGACATTTGGAATTTGCACCTCAGATTCTTTATCTATAATCTTGAAATAATTATAAAATCTACTTTATAATAATATGGTTAAATCTATTTAAGCCTAAAATTCCTTAGTGTCCGGTACATAGTGTGTACTTCAAAAATGTTAGTAATTATTATTGCATATTATTAGCTAATGTTTTCCCCTGTGAGTTTATGTGCTCTATCACGTGCTGAATGGCTTGGTAAGGTGTGGATCTTGGTAAGGTAGCGATATTGGGTTTCCTCCATTTTCTCAGGTTCTGATACTCAAATTCTCTATTTTCTGAACACTAGGGACCATGGTCTTGCCATTTTTTCTAAGGTCACCTTTTCTAGGCAACATCCTTCTTAATGATTAAAAAACACAACAAAAGACAGAAACACCTAGCCCTTAAGGATCAATTCCTATGTGTCTCATTACACTATAATGCAATGTCCATATCTTATTTAATTTAACTTAAACCTTATCAATCCTATAAATTATTATAAGTTCTGTTTTACAGATGAAGAAACTAACACAACCAGTAACTGGACAAAGTTGGATTTGAACTTCAAGCAAATATTGCTCTTAATCTTTTCCCATAACCATCTCCAGCTTGTTCTAAACACTCAGTGGGCAGTCCTAATTTCCTTAGGGGAAGAAGCAGGACTTACTACTTTTCTCTGTGAGTTCCCACTACTCCCCACCTCCACCCATCTATTCCCCTTCCCCCACCAGCAGATGTTTCCCACACAGATGGGCTCTCATTTCTAGATCTCTGCTGAGGCATTTTCTCTCAACTGGCTCACTCCTGCCTTCCCCTACAGCAGAACTCCCCACAATGCCACTGGATACTCTACAGGTTACCTTCTTCCTGTCTACCCATTGAAGCATTTGGTTTCACCCCATTCTGGATATTTCTCATAGATCTTGGCTATGAAACTGCATCCAGAACCCCTTAACCTGCTTTACAGATGTTCTTTCCAGCACCCTTGAGCTAATATTCCATGAACTTATTTTTTATTTGCACAAGAGAGTGCCTGCAAAATTGAGGGACCTATTTTCTGCAAAGGCAAACAAGAAAATTAAATTTCCTAGGCAGGTTTGTTTTCTTTTGTTTGCAGCTTCTTTGGGTGTACTAGAGTCTGTTTAGAATAAGCCAGTCTTGGCAGGAATGTTGCCAATATCCTTGCCTAAAAAATAACAAAGAGGGTGGAATTTAAATACTTAAGTTTGTTGTTCTTGGGTTTTTGTTTTTGTTTTTTCTTTTAATATTGTTACTTCCCCTCTAATAAATAAAGTCGCTCTTTGGAAGGGAATCCATCAGAGGACAGAAAGAAAATGTGGTAACATGTGCTCTCTTTTATGTTAGCAAAGCGTTTGAATACTGACAGTTTTACTAAACCTCATCTCATGATGAGCAGGAGTGGTGAGCAGAACTGAGAGAAAGCAGAGAAGCAGCAAGGTGATGGGAGAAAGAGCCAGGGGTGGGGCAGTGGGGTGGGACAGTGGCATTGTTGAAAAGAGCTGCCCTGTTGTTACAGTAGGGATTCTCAAGTAGAGGAAGGGGCATAAATGATAAGAATGGCAAGAATTCTGAGGTGGGTACATATGGATTTGAAAATTCATGTTTGATGTTAGAATATTATTTTATTCATGAGAAACATAAAGAAATAACTAGCTCAGTGAAATTTCTTGAGTGGAAAATCAGGAGTTACAATAGGTTGAGAAGCACTGTGTTAGAGAATCTGCACACTTAATTTAAAAAAAAAACCTAAATAAATCATTTGATTAAAACGTTCCATAATTGATTACATTTACCTTCTCTTAATTCTTTGGAATAATAGGAAAAGTTATAGAATCTTCATTTTAAATGCTGCAACATTTCTCAGCAGTGTCCTTGACATGTTCAGCAAAATATAACTTGAATTTTCACATAAGAGAAAGAAATAAAGAAGAAAAGTCATGAAGCTTTAAAATCCTTATATACTAAACTAGCACTGTTTGCAGCTTGCACTAAGCTAGCTGAATGTGGGTAATAATAATAAAATCAATGGAACAGATATGAAAGCAATTGTGAGATACATGCTTGGAATATTTCTTTTTGATGAGCATGATTTAAACAATGGATTACATCTGTGATTACTGAAATAATTTCTTACAATTATCAACATAACTGAATGGTCCTCATTTTCTTCATCTTTAATACTAGAGGTGCAGTAGCATGGCATACTATTAAGACTTATTCTCTAGCATCAGACAGCCTGGATTTTTATTCTATTTTCACAATCCACCCGCTCCATGATCTTGATGAAATCACTTCAGCTTTGTAAGTCTAAGTTTCCTCATATATAAAATGGAAAAAGTAATGGTGGCTGCCTTCCTTCTAAGGTTGGTTGAAGATTAATTGGGATAATCTAAGATTGCTCTGGTAGAGGACCTCAAACATGAAAACTCTCACTATCTGTTAAAAGTTTTATAATCTGCTCTCTTTTCTCCTTTGCAAACATCTTGTCTATGCCAGCTAAGGTTAGGTAGAAAATATTACACTTTGTGTTTTTCTCATCCTGTGCAAAGAATCTTGCTCTGTAATGTGCAATCCACCTTGAATTACGAAGTCCAAGGATTGAATTATGCATTCTTCATGTACTGCTGGATAATTGGGAAAGTCATTGAGCCTCTTTGAGTCTTGGATTTCTTGTTTGTAAAATGAAAATAATAATCTGGAGGAGATTTTTGTAAAAATAAATGAGCCATCAATCACCTGCAATAGTGAGCATATAATTAATATAAGTCCTTTTCCATTTCTTTAGTCTTTCCTAAATATTGCTGTAGAGCTATACTATTAATTTTTAGCAATCCTCCCAGTATAATAGATTTAGAAATAAACTCAAATTCTCCAATCTTCTCAACTCTCAACTTACTTCACATAATGCTTGGGAAGATATTAAGGTACAATGACTTTGAATGCCCTGTTACACGAAAAAAAAATTGTGTCTCTGTTTAATAATAATTAAATTATAATACCTTTATTAAAGAGAGATTTCTCTAGAACTCTAATTTATAACATGATTTGTGAATTATAAGAATACATTTAACAAAGAGGTGGAATTTACAATTTACTCACAAAGTTACAATAGTCCATTTTTTAAAGTTTACCATAGGGTATCAAAGTGTTTAGTAAAATTCAGATAATTTCAGTTTATGAGGGGATGATGAATGTCAAATATGTCTGGAACTGACAAAGTAAAGGCTGAAGAAGATCTCCTAACAGGCCTGCCCTAAACATTTACAGGCTCCTTGGAGAGGGTAATATTGAGATAAGTCTTGAAGCCTAGGTAGTGTGGGTAATGGCGTTGAGGAAGACAATTAAAGCAGATGTACAATTTAGTGATGAACAATTTCCTTTTGCTGTGTAACAAATTACTCCAATATTTACAGGCATGAAATACCCTTTTATCATGCTCATAGGCTCTGTGGGACAACAATTCAGACAATGGCTTATCTTTGCTTCATGATGACTTCTAGGCCCTCGGCTGGGAAGACTTAGGCTTGGGTGACTTGACAGCTGGCTGGGGCCAGCAATCATAAGGAAGTTCCTTTACTCACATATCTGGCACTTGGAGAATGACTAGAAGGCTGGGTTTAGCTAGAGCTGGGATCTGGAACACCTACATATTACCTCCTAATGTGGCCTGCTCTTCTCACAGTTTGATGGCTAGATTCTGAGAGAAACTGCCTGAAAGAATGTGACCCAAGAGAATGAGGTAGAACCTGCATAGTTTTATCTCTCCTCATCTCAGAAGGTACACAGTGTCACTTCTTCTGCCTTGTATTAAAACAAGTGTCACTAAGGCTAGTCAAGGCAAAGGGGCATAGAAAATTTGCAGACTTGTTTGAAAACTGCCACACAAAGAAAAACAATGACTTCCTCTGACTATTTCACATAATAACAAGTGCAAGATATTTGAACTATTCCTTTGGATGTATAATTGTAGAGAAGGATAGTATTGTTTTGGGGACAATGGCCATATGTCTTCAGTAGCAATCAATAGCATTCAGATCCTTTTGAATGTCTTATTCGATTTCATATCTGAAATGTGGACATTGGTTAAGAAGATTAGAAGTGAGCTGTAAACACAACTCTCAGGAGGATATTTGAGATTTCATTAGAGAAAAGAGGTATAGGAAAGATCTCTTATATCAAATGGATCATGGATGGGCAATTTTTAAGATATGTATCTAAATCACTATGTATATAGATATATAGATATCTATATATCTAAATCACTTTGCTTTTGTGATCAAAGATGAGTTGTGTCAATGTTTGTTTCTTTTTAAGGCAAATGACTCCATATCACCCTGTGACCTTTGTTAAAAAACAAGCCCTCTGGACATTCCCTAACTTTAATATGTGAAAAGACAGGGTCTTTAAATTAGAACCATCCACTTTGCCTAACTTGACCTTGACAGTAGGAACCTGTCCCTGCATTTCTTAGTTGAAATTCTGGAAACAGGCCAGAGAATTGTAGAATCTTATAATTTCAAAGGACGTTGGAAATCTTCCATCCAATGCCTGCATTTTATAAATAGGGGTAGTGAAAGCCAAAGAAGTTAAGTGATTCACCCAAGATTATCCACATAATTAAAGGGATTGCCTCCAGTTTTAGAGATTTACCGAACATGTATTTTATTTTAATTTTTTTAAACTTTTTTCCCAACACGTTTTTTTTAAGTTCTTTCTTTCTTTCTTTCTTTCTTTCTTTCTTTCTTTCTTTCTTTCTTTCTTTCTTTCTTTCTTTCTTTCTTTCTTTCTTTCTTTCTTTCTTTCTTTCTTTCTTTCTTTCTTTCTTTCTTTCTTTCTTTCTTTCTTTCTTTCTTTCCTTTCTTTTCTTTCTTTTCTTTCTCTCCCCTTCCACCCTGCCACCCCAGTTGTCTGTTCTCTATGTCTATTTGCTGCATCTACTTTGTCCACCTCTGTTGTTGCCAGCAGCACGGGAATCTGTGTTTCTTTTTGTTGTGTCATCTTGTTGTGTCAGCTCTCCGTGTGTGCAGGACCATTCCTGGGCAGGCTGTACTTTCTTTTGTGTTGGGCAGCTCTCCTTACGGGGGCACTCCTTGCACGTGGGGCTCCCCTACACGGGGGACATCCCTGCATGGCACGGCACTCCTTGCGCGCATCAGCACTGCGCATGGGCCAGCTCCACACGGGTCAAGGAGGCCCGGGGTTTGAATCGCGGACCTCCCATGTGGTAGACGGACGCCCTAACCACTGGGCCAAGTCCGCAGCCAACATGTGTTTTTAATATACCTCATCTCCCTTTCTTATGCTGAATCTCCCCCAACTCTGAAACTTTTCTATCATTATAGAGAAATTGCTTTTATTTTCATCCTAGCAACATGCTTTCTCATCATGTTGTAAAGATCATAGTTTTAATATCAAATTGTGACATAGCTTAAGAAACTCCTTATTTCAACCTTGTCCCAAATTTTTTCCTGGAGGGTATCTGTCATTGCTTGGCAGTTGATATGTGGTTTCATGTTGTAGATAAATTTGGACGGCAGGCAGTTCTTCAACATTTTATTGCTGTTAAGTATGTAGGTTATTTGAGTAAGATGGAAGTTATTTGACATTTTATTCACAACATACAATGGTTAAACAGAGTGAACTAGCACTAGCTACATATTGAAATATTTTGTATGAGTAGATATGTGAAATTAATTTACATGATATTAGGAGAAATATGCTTATTTGTCTCATTTCTTAAATTTTGCTTTGGTTTTAAAATAGTTTTACAATAATCTGCCATCATCAAATTATATGAAAAGATTGCTTTTAGCAACAAAAGATAAACTTCAAAAGATGAAATTGTACTTTTATCATTCCTTCTCAATAATTAGCATGATAATTATAGGAAGTAGGAGCTGAGAAGAGGAAATGAGCCCTGACTTGAGCCATCAGGAACATGGAGGAGTTCTCTAGAGCAGGCATTATGTGTCCTACTTCTTTCTCTCTCTGAATCCTGCTGTAGATCAAGGGTCTTTTCCTATGGAAAGCTAGTCCTAATCAGTTTATATCAATTAGATGTCTTTCTCTTTTCACAGACTATCGTTGGTTTATTCTCCATTTGATGCTTACCTTAAGCAGCTTTTATTGGTATCTATCTCTACCTCTAATCTGTCTTTATGTACACACACATATAATATAGATAAGTATTACATATGCATATATTTTTTCTTCTTCAATGGCCCTTTTCACTTTTTTCTTTTCTTCTGAGAATGTTTTTATTTTTTCTTCAGTCCTGAAGGATAGATTGTCAAATATTGAATTTCTGACTGACCAGTCTTTTCTTTCAACTCTTAAAAAAAATGTTGCATTATATTTTTTCTGGCCTCCATGTAAGATGGAAAATCTACTGTTATTGACATTCCCTCAAAGGAATGCATCATTTTGAGAGCAGGTTAGTATAGGACATGTGGGGAGGCAGCTGGTCAGAAAAAAGATGTAACCATCACTGCTAAGACCCGCGCAAAGAACGTGACTGTGAGACCCTGCCCAGAAACCCCCTGAGGGGAGGCAGCTATTCAGAAACAAAGCCCTAACCATTAGAGCCAAAAAGCCCACCAAGAACCTGGTCATGAAGTCTATTTTAAAGTTCTTGGGCTGAAAAGAAGCCCCAAAAACTCCAAAGAGAAAGGCCTCTCCATTGGTTCCCTGAAAGCTAGCATTTGCGACCTGAGTGTTCCATAGTATAAACACATAGGGAGGCAGAAAAGCAACCAATCAGGATAGAAAACAGCTAAAATCCCTCGTTAATATGGGAAGGGGAAGGAGGAAAGGCTAGCCTTAAAAGAGCCTGAAGCCCCAAGGCCCTCTAGACCCGGAGCACGCGGACACTCAGTTCTCAAGTGTGTACTCACATTTTCACCCTGTTCTCAATAAAGCTTTTTGCTTGCCTACCCTATGGCATATTTTAAAATTCCTTTATGCTATGTAGCCAAGAACCTAGAACCTGATTTGCAAGCAACATCTTCTATTTAGCTTCCTTCAAGTTTTTTTTTTTTTTTTTCCAGTAAGTGTTATTATGGATTTCTTTGGGTTTATCCTATTTGGGGTTTGCTTAACTTTTGGGTCTGTGGGTTTATAGTGTTCATGATATTTGGGAAACTTTCAATCTATTTCTTCTAATAATCTTTCAGCATGATACTCTTCCTCCTCTCCTTCTAGAACTCCAATAATCTGAGTATTGTTTCTTTTATTACTGACCCACAGCTCCCTAGGTGCTGCCCTCCTCCAGTCCGTTTTCTCATATAGGGTAAATTCTATCAGTCTGTCCCTAAGGTCTGTAATTCTATGCTTTCCTATTTACATTACTATTGAGCTCATTTAGTGAGGTTTCTCTGTTTATTTCATTTCTGTTTGTGTATTATTCAATTCTATAATTTCCATTTGTTTTTTTTTTAACAATTTTTATTTCTTTGTTGAGATTTCTATATTTTCATTTGTTTCGAGAGAATTTATAATTGATGAGGAGGATATCTATGATGGTTTATTTAAAACCTTTTCCACATAATTCCAACATTTGATTCACATTGGTCTGGCATCAGTTGATTATCTGTCCTTATTCAGATTGCGATTTTCTTTATTCTTGGTCTGAAGATGATTTTCTATTTTATCCTGAACATTTGGCCCTTATGTAAAGAGACTGTAGATCCTTTAAAATGTTTGGTTTTACCAGGCAATCACCTTGTTTAGATTTAGCATACCAGTCCTGGCCTACATTTGTGGTCTTTGGTTTCAACAAATATCTAAACTTTAGATCCTTGGTGCTGCTGTTTTGTTCTGTTTGGTTTATGTGGTGTTGCTGATGCTCCCACTTACTGTTGCTGGTGCTGTTTAAGGAATCAGGATGAGCTTCCATGGGCCAGGGTACCTGGTACCTGTAGGTGGGAAAGGGAGTCTCCGGCCTTGCAGATGAAGAGCACTTCGCAATGAGGAGGTTTGCTGTGGTGCAACCTGCTGGCCTGTGGCAGATGAAGGGAGTTGCCAGGGTGGGTACATCTTGTGACAGGATCACACTTACTGTTGTCCCCGGTCCTGTGAGGTCTCTGTGTTGGAGATAAGAATCTCAGGCCCAAGGGAACAAAGAGGCTTCCTCTGCTGCATCCTCATTGTTATGTGATGTCTTGCCTGGTTGCACAGTGTTCTGAGGGTAGGAAATGGGAGTGTCTGGTCCAGAGGGAAGGAGAATACTCCCCTGGCTTCCTTATCATCAGTAGGATTTGTGACAGATGATTTATCCTCTTTCTGGTTCTGCTTGGTATTGCAGAAACTCTGGTTTGATTTCTGGAAGAGTGATTTTTGTGATAAATAAAATAAAATGATCCTCTACATTAAGCTTTGCCCAGAGGGTATCCTTTTCCAAGAAGGGCTTAATTGTGGTGCAGGTGTTTTCTGAGAAGATGGCGCATACCATACAGAGTTGCTGATAAGCAACCTGATGATAAAACTAGTTTCTGGTCAGTATAAATAGCTTATCAGATTGGATAAGCAAACCATACTCATCAGTGTATATCTGCTCCCCACTTTGTAAGATTCCCCCTATCTAAATTGGAAATTTAATGTCCATCAATCAGAACATTTCCCCACTTGCTTCTGAACTCACACTTAAAAAAGCTTCTGCTTTCCACTCCCTAGGTGGAACACCCTTCTACTTTCTGAATGAGATACAGCTTAATTCATTATCTGCTTTATAAAGCTATGAGATCCTAAATTGCATGAAAAGTTTTTCTTTTATCATTTGCTCTTCTGAGGGTCAGGAAATGCTGGGCCTTTGCAGACTTCTCTTCTCCTGGGGGCGGGGTTGAGACATTCTACTGCTGCCTTGTGCTTCAGTGTTGCAGTCCCCAACCAATTCGCTCTTTTCATTTCACCTCTCAGAGTTCTTTTTTGATATCTCTTGTTTTATTTCTAGAGTGTAGTTATACTTTGCAAAGAGGACCAAGAAGAGATGAATCTTTACCATCTTGATCTGACCAGAAGTCTCTGTGTTAAGTTTTGTCTCTGAACATTAGCCACAGCTACAGCAGGCTTCTGACTAATTTAAATTTTTCTTCCAACATTCTAGTCTTAAAGTGTTTAGTTGTAGAGGACCTGTGAGGCAGGTCAGTGTAGGAAAAGGAATGGTGACTGATCAGAGCATAGCCATGAGACAGGTGCCACCCAGAAACCCCCTGAGGGAAGGTAGCTAACTGAGAACAAATCCATACCTTTATAGCCTGCTGAAGATCCTGGCCACAAAGTCCCATTTGAAATTCCCAGGTTCAAAAGACGCCACTGATAACTCCAAACAGAAAGGTCTCACCATTGGTTCCCTGAAAAGTGACAGATGAAGGTAGAAAGGCAACCAATTGGGACAGCAGTTAGCTGAGATCCCTCCTTAAAAGGAGAAGGGGGAGGAAACTCAGCAGGTCAATTGCTTTTGTCCTCAGGAAAAGTCCTCCTCAGAAAGGGATCTTCTCTCAGCAATGCCCAATGCTGGTACCTATTTTATTTTACTTAACATAAGCTAAAGTAAAAGAAGAAAAATAGGAAAGATATTAATCAAAATTGAATTTAGGAAAAGTGGATGATGGCTTCTTGGGAATTCAACCATTCAAGCTTCACTTCTAGTAATTGTTTTCCTTTATGGGGTGGGAAAATATCATGGATATCATTAGACCCACTATGTGCATGTATCCAGTTGTATGGAAGAAGGACTAAAAGGGAAGAATCTATAAAAGCATTAGAACTGGTTGCCCCTGGGTAGCTGCGATCTGGGAATATTATTATTATTTTTTATTTGTCAGCATTTTATGTAATATAAGTGATATATAAAAGTAAAAATATGTATCTATATGTGCTTACATATATACTCATGTGTGTATATACTCACCCACATCAGAAATACACATACAAGATACATCAGTCAGATGAAAACTTTTACTTGGTATAAGTAAGGTATTTATTCCTCCAGTACTTCAGTAGATCAGGAAAATATGGTGACGAATGGTCCAGCCACTGAAATCCACAGACCTAAATATAAATCCTGACTCACTTACTGATTACTTATTCTCAAGTTACTTAGCCACTCTAAGTCTTAGTTTCCGTAATTATAAAATGGTGATAATACTGATATATATACATATGGTGTAGTGAGGATAAATGTGATAATGGACATAGAGTACACTGTGAGAACTCAAATTGTGTCTATTGTTATTTTGATTGTTGTTACTAGTGGCATATTGTTATAGAAAGAATAGCCAAAACACTCCTTTTTATCACAACCTTGTCTAGAATCAAACACATTCAATTTGAGTAGAAGGACATTTAGCTGTAGGATCCTAGGGACACCAAAAACAAGTGGCTTCTAACTCCCTGTAAGAAAGAAATCTTCTGAGAGAAAATAAGGCTCACCCAATTGTGGAGAAGAAAAGAATTTATTCTCAGTTTTGCAAGAAGGGGTGCACAACCAGAAAACATGGCTGGCATCCCGAAAAAAGGAAAATAGTACAATTTATACCCCTAGGCCTAGTATGCAAGTCCTTCCCCTGTTTCTCCATAAATTGGATACTTCGGAGGTTACAGCCTATCTGAGAGGTCTAACTTTCTGTGCAAGTCCCCCAGTTTTCAATTAATAGTTTCCCCCATCCATTCCAACTGTTTTGGCCTTTACCTGCTCCTTTACCAAATAAGGAATGGAATTTAGCGCTGAATTGAAATTGACTTAGCTCTTTCTTGTGCATCCTTTTTACCCACTATAGGACTGGCTGAAGCTGGTTTCCTTTGTTCCTGCTTAAACCATGAGTGGGAGACTGAGGCAGTAGGCTGCCAAGTTACATTAATTAATTTTTCCCCACCTGCTTTATATTATCTTTATTTGAAAACTAAACTGATCCCTGTCTCTTACACTCCCTTCATCCTCTGCAACTGTAATTCTAATCATTAAAATTAACATAACTAGAAGGGCCAACAGGGAGTCACTGGGATTTGTACCAACAACCCTTCTGTCTCTTAACCCATTATTGGCTTATCACCTCCAATAATAAGTGATTGAGTTAGGTCCTTTGTTGTTCCCAAATTCTCACTTCACATATTTGCCTATTTGGATGAGAAAAGATGAGCAAAAATTCTGAAAGGAAGAAAAGAGTGAAGGTGATAATTTTAAAAATCTATGAATATTCTTTGAACAGCTGTAGCCAAGAAAGACCTTATCTGTGGGAAGTCCAGAGCTCTCTTCTAGTAGCATAAACATCCCCCTGATACATGAACACAGGCAGAGGCACTGTGGTTGGAAGGGCACAATCTGGCACAAGTACTGAATGTCTCACAATGAGGTGAGACTCTCATTTGGTTTACAGTTTCATTTGTGGGAGATATTTCAGAGTTCACACTGTCATAGAATGAGCAGAGCTTTGACTTATGCTTCACAGTTTGCATAACTAATCTCACTGATTTCAGGCATGAGGGTGGCATAGTTTTGTCCTGCTATTATGCAGAATTATTGCCCTGTGTGGGAGGTGAATAAATATGTGATAAATTATCTGTCCTGAATTAAGTTAATATGTGAAAATAATAAAAACAGCATAAAATATGTCATGAGTTGTAAGGGTATGGTAGCTTTAAGGGGGATTTTTAGAGACTGGTGGACAAGGGTAAAAAACCTGGCTACACTGCTTTTTACTTGCAGGGCTTTGATCAAGTTATTTGGTTTTCTGAACCTATTTTTCCTTTATAATAAATGCAATGATGTCCAGTTTTCAGGCTGTGAGTCTGAAATAAAAGGATGTGAATAGAGCCCCTTATACAGAGCTAGGTAGTTAAATAATTTTCTTCTTCCCCTCATCATTACTTCATAATATATCACAGACTGGGGAGACTATATATATAATATATAAAAAACTTCATACATGTACTCACATATACATATGCAAGTAATTTTCTTAGTGTGTTATACTTTAGTGCTTAGAGAATGATAACTTAAGCATTCTCAGGTATCTTGAATCCCAAAAGTTTGGAAAAGATGAGTTTTGAATTCAGAGGAAGTATATTCGTTTAAACGATAAGAAATTGTTGGCTAAGAAATAAAAAGTGGTTGACTATCAACAGCTTAATATGGCTTAATCTATTAGATCACATAGCTATATTCCTTGTGGTTAGAAAAGTCTATAATGTTGATTAGGAACCAGTGCTGTTCTTGAAGAATGGATAAGATGTAAATAAATAGGGGTGAAGAAGCACTTCTAGGGATTACATTCATGCCCTGACCTCAGTGAGACTTTTCAGATTCAACAAGTCAGTTCCAGCACACCTGGTTTTCCAGAGACAGACACACAAGAAAATGTCCTTCCTACTAAGCTAATGTATTCAAATTCCAAAGGAGAAAATGACTTCATAACTTATCTGGTAACATCTTTCATTACTTTGATTCATTCAGATCCAATTTTGATCAGTTCTCTGAGTACTTGATACAACAGTGTGAAGTCACTGAGCTCTTGTTTTTCATGATTAATTTTTCTACTCCCAGGACAGGCATTTTATAAAGTGAGGCTCATTACAGGCCAGCACCTCATCAAGCTGTGCATTGGAATTTCCAGGGTATGTAGTATGCTCAAGCATCAAGGTAGGGCTATTCACCATGCTTCTAATTTGTCCACTGAATCAGCACAGAAAATTATTTGGTGCAAAACATGAATTCCCCAATGTATTAAGTGTAAATGATGAGAAGTCTTAGATCCCACTGCTGACAGTTGAAGCTAATGAGGAAATCTGTCTGAAGAGGGAGAAAATGCTGAAAATGTGCTTTTGGAATGGATATAACAAAGGCTTTGGCTTCAGGACCTCAGGTGTCAGGACTGGTACTGCCACTTGGTAGTTGTTAACCTTGAACAATTAATTTGAGTCTTAGTTTCTTCATTTTAAAATGGAATTCTTCTGAGAGCTGGTGGAGCTCAATGGTTGAGTGTGGGCTTCCCACATACGAGGCCCAAGGTTCAATCTCTGGCCCTTGTACCTACAAAAAAAATTTTTTAAAGGAATTGTTCTATATAATAAATATGTTCATTGTGAGTCACAAACATGGTAATGTGAATGAAATGCTTTAAAAATGGAAAAGTGAGGTGCAAAACCTTGTTTTCTTATGTGCAGTCACTATGTATCAGATGCTTTGCAATGTATTATACAAAGGTCCATAAAAACAAAGGAATTTTTTTTTAATCAGAAAAAAGACAATACATAACCCCATGTAGCACAATAGTTAAGAAGGGGAGTATAATCAGTTATCTGTTAGCAGAACACCCTGAGTTTCTAGGTTCCATGTTGTATAAAGGAATTTAAGGATATGCCATAGTGTAGACAAGGGAGTAAAGTGCTTATTACGAAACAGGGAAAGAGATAGTACACACCCCAGACAAGGCTGGGAGTGTGCTCCAGGGTGAGATGCCTGCCTGGGGCCCTGGGGTAGGCCTTTATAAGGCCTTTCCTCCTGTGCTTTCCCCATGTTAGAGAGAGGTCTCACCTCTCTGCTGTCCTGTATCTATCTTCACCTGTTAGCCTTCAGGGAAACAATGGGGAAGCCATTCTGTCTGGAGTTATCCTGGAATTCTTTTGAGCCCAGGAGTTTTCAAACGGGACGTCCTGACCAGGGTCTTGGGGGCTTTTGAGCTGTAAGGCTGTGGCTTTGTTTTCAATTAGCTGCTTCTGTCCGGGTTTCTGAGCTGGATCTCCTGGCAGTGTTCTGACCGGCCGCCTTCCCGTTTCCTATCCTAACCTGCCTCGTATCTCTGTGGCTCATCTATGACCAACATTTATATTGTGAAGTAATGATTTAACCAAAAATTGTGATGGAAAAACTAGAAGAAAAATAATTTAAAGGGTGAGGGAATTTGCATGAGAGAGCTAAATCCCATTTAGCAGTCTTGGAAAACAATGGATAAAGTCTAAAATTTTTTAAAAAAGGAATGGTGGTGTTAATATCATTTAGAAATATGGAACTAAATGGCAGGAAAAAAATAACTGAATGTGATGAAGTGACGGTTTTGGAAGCAGATTGGGGAGGATGGGGCATGGGGTTGCTGTCGCCCATTCTAAGCCTTATGGTGCCAAATACCATGTGAATATGTATTAATCAGTAGCAATATTAGTATTTTCCCTATACTGCAGGTCTCAAAGTCCTCTAGGAAACGATGGAGGATGGTTGTACTGTGGGCAGAACATTATTTTGCAATCAAAAGACTAAATTTGAAGTTTGTCCTTATATTTATGAATTATGAGAACTTGGAAACTGTCACAATGAAGATTGATAAGAACATCTGATGTGTCCAGTGTTATTTACTTTTTAAAAAAAAATCATCATTGGTTTTAAACCCATTTAAAAGATATGTTAATTTGTTACACAGTATCATGGCTCACATAGGATGTTTACTTCCTCCCAAGTGGAAAGACATATTATATAGCAATTGTGAGCTTATATTTGTTCTCCATTTCCTTAATTTATCTTTTTAACTACCTTCTAAATCACATTTACTTATGTTTATACACATAGAAGTATAGAAAACACTTATTTTATTTAGGGATCACTTATTTCAATTACCGTGTAAAATATTAGGAATCTATACTGAAAGTATATTCTTCTATTTCTTTTCAGACTGTTTAACTCCTTGAATAAATAATATTTAAGTGATATTTTTGGAAATGAACTCCAAATCTATCATTCTTAATATATAAAGATCTCCAGAAGTAATGCTTTCACATAATCGTTTTTATTGGTAGAGGGAATAGGATCCTTTCAAGAAAATTTAATTTGCTTACTGGTTATTTTGGTCCATAGAGATATATATGTCTCCTGTCTGTCTGTCTATCTATCTATCTATCTATCTATCTATGTTTGCAAATGATATATATCAATTATAAATTCTGATAATAAGTTGGGCTCTTTCTAATATTTGAAATTTGTTTTTCTATGAATTCTCCCCACATAAAAAGAAGTGTGTAAAACTATTTGTAGAAAAGTGTTCATTATATAATTGTACAAAACAAATGAAAACTGGAAACAGCGCAGACAATATTCATCAATAAAGGATTTGTTATAATCATTGAAAAAGAATGAAATAGCACCGACTTGAGAAGATGTGCCAGAAGTAATAATTAATTGTAATGCACTGTTGCAAAATATATGCATTACATGTTTAATTTTGGGCCCGCCAAATTATTTTAGAATTGTTTGTTAGGTCACTGCAGAGTCCTATAAACAGCCATTCAGAGTTGACAGCTGACACTTATCCAGGATCAAATACACAGACACTGCTTAACTGGACAACCCCTGTGATTTCAGGCTATTAAAATATTCTAACAAAGTTTGGAAGTATTTGCCTGCTTAAGAATTAATTGGTATATGTCATCTGTTCAATTTTTCTGACTATAGGCTACCAGAAACATTTTTCAATCTCTAGAACACATCTTCCAAGTCAGCATTCAGGCACTAAAGCATTTAAATAGTTCTACTCTAGATTCTCCAGCTTAAATTGGTATTTGATTGTGATGGAAAATAAGGCAATACTTTTCCCTCTTTATAAGGGATATTTTCTCAAGCTATTTTGATAATACAAAGAGCATCAAGTACTTTAAAACTCAGGCATTAAGAAATGTGCTGATCCTCCAGGAAGGTGTTGAACGGAATGGGAGCATAGAGAGCTGCAGAATGAGAGCAAATTCATTGGTTCTTGCTTTAGAAGAGCTGTTTGCCATGTTATGTGCCTGGAAGATGCACAGAAAGAAACAAGAAACTTCCAGAAGTCACGTTGTATTTACATGACCCCACTGAGCTGTTATATTTTATTACTGGGGTAAATACAACTTATTATTGATGATTTTTAAAACTCATTTACCAAGGACACACGTGGAGGCAGTAAAAAGCCCAATTCAGTATTCTCCAAAATGCCTAAAGCTAAGCTTCAGATTAAATCTTTCGACTATCATCTAAGACATCCTTTTTAAATTCCTTTCAGCATGCAGGAAAGTCAATAAATTATTTTCAAACACTAAAATTGACTCTAAGAACTAAATATTGATGGGCTTTTAAAAGTTCTTTAACTTAAATTTGGATTTATAGTATTAATAATTCCAGGGATCCATTAATGTTGGAATTTTTGTATAGGTAAATTTGTGCTGGGGTATAATTATGAGGAATTGAAAGATATTTCCAGTTTAAATATATACCTACAAATTAAATTAAAAAGCTTCGGTCTTTCTCTCTCAAGTTATTAAGCCAATATGGTCAGGAAAGATAGCTCAATAATAATAAAGTTTTGCTCCCAAATAGTTTAGCTACCAAACCGTGAGAAACTCCTAACCTATTTTGATATAAATTGCTCCTCTCAAGCATACTAAGTTGTAAATACTATAAGCCTTCTGAACTTTTAGCCCAGCAAACTGCTTTAGCTTTTTGGGTCAATGAAGAAGTCAGTTTTAAGTGAAGGAAGAATTAACTCCAAAAGTAAAATTTAAAGGAAAAAAAAAAAACTGTTCATGAATTCATTTTAGAATATAAGGAAAGTAGATATTCACACTAATGAAAAGAAATCCATTTTTCCAATGCAGGACCTAGAGATCATGGATATTTTCTGAAAAAAATCACTTGACTCTACTTTTTATTTATTTCTTCAATATATGGTTCTTTAAAAATAATTTTAAAAGAAGCTTTAGATTACATAAATGTTACATCAAAAATACAGGGGATTCCCATATATTCCAACCCCCATCCCTCTCACACTTTCCCACATTAACATCTTTCATTAATGTGGTACATTTGTTACTAACCATGGACTATAGTTTACATTATAGTTAGCACTTTGCCCCACCCAGTTTTATAGGTTTTGACAAAATATATAATGGCCTTTATCTGTCATTGCAATGTTATGCAGGACAATTTCAAAGTCCAAAAATGCCCCGACATTACACCTTTCTTCTTTCTCCCTTCCCTCAGAAACTTTTGTGGCCAATTCCTTTATATCAATGACAAGTTCTTTCATTAGAATATTAAGTCTATTTTAGTCCATAGTGGTATTCCCCCCTTAAGTTTATTCATTCCTCAAACTTGGGGATTTGGGGATGGTGAAGCCCATTCTGTTTCTGTTTGAGAGGGGACTCAGATCCCATGGGGCAGATGGATGGAACTATCTTGCCTGCAGTTGTAGATACTCTCTGTTTCTTGGCAAGGGCAGTGTCCATTATTGTCCTTTTGTTAGTTGTCCTGTGCTAGTCCAGTAGAGCTTAGGCGTTGCAACTCTGCTGAGATTCAGAGCTCAATAGGCATATGAACAGACCAAAGATTTAAGTCTCTGAGACATATATTTAACAAATATAGTGCTACTTATATGTTCAAATAAAAGGGGCAGAAGAGTCATATGTAGGAAAATTATAAATGAGTCTAACTCTTTTACATTGGGGAGCATAAATTCCAAAGTCAGGCCCACTGACAAGGTGCTGAATTCCTGAGATTGTCTGCTGTTCCTGTGCCTATTGTATGTAGATGTTTCTAGAGTCCTCAGGAACCTGCTGTTTGAGGCACTGTTTATTGTGGCAATCAAGGAGAGCCTGCTGAAAGGTGTATAAACATAACCTCTGGAATGACCTTCCAACTAACTGAAATTTCTTAGCCATAAAAACTAATTTGTATTTAATATTTCCCCCTGTTGGTTAAGGTCTTTTTTCAGATGCATTGCTAGTTGGTGCTTTGTAATAATCCCTCAGTGCCAGGGAGGCTCATCCTTGGGAGTTATGTACCACACCAGAGGCGAGGTAGTACATGTTTATGCTGAGTTTAGCTTAGAGAGATACCACATTTGAGCAAAGGAGGCTTCCAGGAGGTAGCACTTGGGCAATATACAATATTAGGCTAAGTTTCAATTTCATAAGAACAAGGTTCATAAGTACAACTGTCAATATCAAAAGCCTAGAGTAATGGTCTGTCTTCCTTTTAGGCACTGCCTGTATACTCAGGAGATTCTTTCTACTCTAATAGAGAATGTAGCAGGAGTTCCCAGGATGGGAATTCAATATTATTTCAGTTCCTGTGTGGGTCTCCATGGCCATTTGAACATATTCATGAGACAAAGATGCATGCCCCAAGTGAACCTCTCTCCACATAAGCTGCCATGATGATAATCCACACCAGTGATCCTCCCCTGCCACAGTTGTGACCCTTCTACAATACAAAACCTCACCCAAAACAGAACCAAAAATTAAACAAATAAGTATAATAAGAAAATAAAATAATAAATAAATATAAAAATAAAAAATACTAATAAAATAAAAATATTTTTTCATTGTGTCTTTCATCACGTAGTATCTGTTATCTTTTATGGACATTGTAAATTTTTTCTGTATGTTCCCCTAGTATCTTACTTTTTTCATTTCCTCTTCAAAGAATCTTTAGGTTACAGAATAGTAACCTTAGATTACAGAAAATATGAGGGATTTCCATATACCCACCCCTCTGCTTCTTTCCCACTCTCACCTATTTATGGCATTTTACATTTGTATGGTATATTTGCTACAATTGATGAACAAACATTGAAGCATTGCTACTAATCATGGTCAATGGTTTATGTTATGGCTTACATTTTGTACTGTACACTTTTATAGGTTTTGACAAAATTTAAAATGGCCTGTTTCCATCATTGCAAGATCATGCAGAACAATTCCAATGCCCTAAAAATGCTTATGTTCCATCTATCCTATTCTTCCCTCCTCCTCGCCTTAAAAGGTAACCACTAAGTTACAGTTTTTGAAGAATAAGGTTCATAGTTACATGCAATAATATTGAGGGCTTGACATATAGGTCCATTTTCTTTTATTAGGCACTGGCTATGTTCTCAAGAGATTCTTGGCCCTCTTATTGAGAACATAGCAGGACTCCCCAGGATGGGAGTTTAATATTTTCTTCTTTATTGTGTGGGTCTCAAACCACCAAGATGGCACACTATGACAAGTTGAATACATTCATATTACCTAGAGACATGCCCCAGCTGCACCCTATCCCACATATCCCCCACCCTCAATGCTCTGCACCAGTAAACTTCCCCTGCTATATCTGCCAAAATAATATTCTCACCATTGTAGTTTTAACCCCAGACCTGCAAATCCCCAGAGTTCACCTGCTCCTTTCTCCAAACTTCCCCACACTTCCATGAATAGTCCAACCCAACCTTTGCACTTTACTGCCCCTCACATTCCCGCACCACTGAACCCAATCACATCACTGCATCACTATCATCCCCATCCACTGCCCATCTACCCCCCTTCCACCTTATCATAGTTTTTGCCATTATTGAACGTCAGGTCACCAACATTTCTTCCCTTTCTCTCTCCTGATAATCTATCTTCCAGATTCTAACTCTGAGTCTACTCAATTTGCTTAAGTCATATTAGCGAGGTCATGTAATATTTGTCCTTCAGTGACTGGCTTACTTCACTCAACATAGGTTCTTCAAGATTCATCCATGTTGTCCCATGTGTTAACACTGCATTCTTTTTTATACTGGAGTAATATTCCATTGTATGTATAGACTACAATTTGCTTATCTATTCATCCCTTGATTGATACTTGGGTTGCTTGCAATTTTTGGCAATAGTGAGTAATAGCACTATGAAAATTGGTGTACATATATCTGTTCATGTGCTTGCTTTCAATTCTTCTGGGTATATACCCAGAATTGGGATTTCTGGATCTTATGGCAGTTCTATAATTAGCTTTCTGAGGGACTGCCAAACTGTCCTCCACAATGCCTGCATCATTCTACATTCCCATCAGTAGTGGATGAGAGTTCCTATTCCTCCACATCCTCTACAGCACTTGTAGTCCTCTGGTTTTTTAATAGTTGTCAGTCGAATACGTGTGAGATGATATCTCATTGTAATTTTGATTTTGATTTCTCTAATAGTTAGTCACATTGAGCATCTTTTCATGTGCTTTTTAGCTGTCTATATTTTTTCTTTGAAAAGGTGTCTATTCAAATCTCTAGTCCATCTTTTAAAATGAGCCTTTTTACTTTAGAGATGTAATATTTCTTTGTATATGCTGGATATTAGGCCCATATTGGATAAATGGTATATTAGTCTCCCAAAGTGGTACTGATGCAAAATACCATAAATTGATTGGTTTTTATAAAAGATATGTATTTGGGGTAGAAGCTTACAGTTACCAGGCCATAAAGCATAAGTTACTTCCCTTACCAAAGTCTATTGCCATTTGTTTGAGCAAGATGGCTGTCAATGTCTGTGAGAGTTTGTTGTGATTGGTCTGCTGAGTTCATGAATTTCTTCTTTCATCAGTGTAGGCTGATTGTGTGTTTCTAGAAATTTGTCCATTTCATCTGAGTTATCCATCTTGTTGGCATACAGTTTTCAAAGTATCCTATTATGATACTCTTTATTGGTGGTGATATCCTTTCCCTTGTTTTTTATTGTATGTATTTGCATCTTCTCTCTTTTTTAGTCTAGCTAAGGGTTTGTGAATTTTATTAATCTTCTCAAAGAACCAGGTTTTGGTTTTGTCTATTTTTTCTAGTGTTTTTGTTTATTCTCAATTTCATCTAGCTCTGCTCTAATCTTTGTTATTTCCTTCCTTCTGCTGCTTTGGGATTAGTTTTTTGTTCTTTTTCTAATTTCTCCAGGTGTGCAGTTAGATCTTTGATTTTAGCTTTCTTCTTTTTTTTTAATATAGGCATTTATGGCTATAAATTTCCCTCTCAGCACTCTTTTGCTATATCCCATAGATTTTGATATGTTGTGCTTTCATTTTCATTCATTTCAAGGTAGTTACTGATTTCTTTTGTAGTTTCCTCTTCAGCCCACTGATTGTCTAAGAGTGTGCTGTTTAATTTCTGTATCTTTGTGCCTATTCTGGTTCTCTGTCCCTTACTGATTTCCAGCTTCATTCCATTGTAGTCAGAGAAATTAATTTGTATAATTTCAATCTTTCTGAATTCATTGAGAGCTGCACTGTGACCTAACATGTGGTCTATCCTGGAGAATCATCCATGTGTGCTCGAGAAGAATGTATATCCCACTGCATTTGTGTGTAATGTTCTACATATATCTGTTAGGTTTAGATCCTCTAACATATTAGTTAAGGTTTCTGTTTCTTTATTGACCCTTATTGAGATGTTCCGTCTATTGGTGATAATAGCACATTAAATCCATCACTATAATTTTGATGGTATTTATTTCTCCACTTGATTTTTTCAATGTTTGCCTAATGTATTTTGGGGTACTCTGGTTAGGTGCATAAATGTTTATGATTGTTCTTTTTTCTTGACAGATCACTCCTTTTATTGCTATATAGTGTCCTTCTTTGTCTCTTACAATAGTTTTACATTTACACTTTATTTTGTCCATTATTAGCTTACTCCTTCCCTTTTTTGGTTATAGTTTGCATGTAAAATCATTTTCCAACCATTTACTTGCAACCTTCTTGCGTCCCTGGGTCTAGGGTGAATTTCTTGTAGACAGAAGATGGGTCATAGTTCCTCATTCATTCTGTCAATCTGTGCCTCTTGATTGGAGAATTTAATCCATTAATATTCAACTTTATTACTATCAAGACATTATTTAAATTAGCCATATTTTCCTTAGATTTATATATGCCATTTTAAATTTTAATTTCTCATTTTAACTTTTTAGTCATTCTTAACTAATAATGTTCCTTTCTACACTCTGCTCCAACTATCTATCTCCTGTTTTTTTTCCTTTAAACTTGCAGAATTCCCTTTAGTATTTCTTGCAGGACAGGTTTCTTGCTGACAAACTCTCTTAGTTTCTGCTTGTCTGTGAATATTTTGAACTCTCCCTCATTTTTCACTTCCAGGTTTGCTGGATATAGAATTCTTGCCTGACAGATTTTTCCTTTTAGCACCTTAACTATGTCATGCCACTGCTTTCTTGCCTCCATGGTTTCAGATGAAAAATCAGTACTTAGTCTTATTGACCTTCCCTTTTATGTAATGGATCTCTTTTCTCTTGTTGCTTTCAGTACGCTCCCTTTCTCTTGAGCATTTGACAATTTAATAAGTATATGTCTAGGGTAGGCCTGTTAAGATTTATACTGTTTGGGGTGCGCTGTACTTCCTGGACATATATATCCATGTCCCTCACTGTAATAGGTGTTGCCCTCTATGTACAGTAGCAAGGCAATTTCTTTCATTTCTTCCTCAGTGTCTACATCCTTTCTTTTTTTCCTGATTTTTAATTTTGCCTTCAAAAAGTTTTAGATCACAGTAAAGTCACATATACAATATAGGGGACTCCCATATATCCAACATCAAACCCTTTTCCCCCTTCCCCAGCAATGATCTTTTTACATGTTCGTTATATTTGCAGCAGCTGATATACAGATATTGAAACATAGCTATCAAACATGGTTCCAGGCTTCACTACTTGAAGAACAAGAGTCATAGAGATGTGCAACTATATTGAGGGTCTGATGCACTCGTCTGTTTTCCCATATTAGGAACCACCCATGCTCTCAAGGCATACCCTCCCCTCTGTCTGAGAACATATCAGGTCTTCCCAGGATGGGAGTACAACACCTTCCCATTCATTATACGGGTCTCCATCCACTGACAAAACATTCTATAACAAGATGAACACTCACACACTCCCTAGAAGCATGCCCGAGATGTACCCTGTGCCAAATGCCCCCCCCATCCAATACCCAAAACCAGTAATCCTTCCTTGTCCTATTGCCAAGAGTTTTCTCAACATTGCAGTTTCAACCCCATACCTCCCAATCCCCAGTGTTCATCTGCTACTTCCCCTAACCCTCGCCCCATTTTCATGAACCATCCAATCCATCTTCTCCATCCTCCCCAACACCTGTAGTCCTCTGTTTTTTTTAATGGCTACCTGTCTAATGGGTGTAAGATGGTATCTCATTGTAGTTTTGATTTGCATTTCCCTAATAGCTAGTGATGTTGAACATTTTTCATGTGCTTTTTAGCTATTTGTATTTCTTCTTTGGAGAAGTGTCTGTTCAAATCACTTGCCCATTTTTTGTATGGGTTGTTTGTCTTTTTATTTCAAGATAAAAGGTTTCTTTATGTATGCTGGATATTAGGCTCCTATCAGATATATGGTTACCAAATATTTTCTCACATTGGGTAGGCTTTCTTCTCATTTTCTTGCCAAACTTCTTTGAGGTGCAAAAGGTTTTATTTTGAGGAGGTTCCATTTATCTATTTTTTTCTTTCACTGCTTATGCTTTGGGTATATAGTTCATGAAGCCATTTCCTATTGCAAGGTTCTGTAGATGCTTTCCTACATTATATTCAAATGTCTTTATGACTTTAGCTCTTATATTTAGATCTTTGATCCATCTCGAGTTGATTTTTATATAAGATGTGAGATAGTGTGCTGCTCTTATTCTTTTGCATATGCACATCCAATTCTTCAAGCATCATTTTTGAAGAGGCCATTTTCTCCCATTTGAGTGGGCTTGGTGGCCTTGTTGAATATCAGATGACTGTGTATGTGAGAATCTATATCAGAACTCTCAATTTGGTTCCATTAGTCAGTATGTCTATCTTTGGGCCAATACCAAGCAATTTTGACCACTATAGCTTTGTAGTATGTTTTAAAGTCAGGTAGTGTGATTCCTCTGATTTTGTTTTTCTTTTTCATTATATCTTTGACTATTTGGGGCCTCTTGCCCTTCCAAATACATTTCATGGTTAGTTTTTCCAATTCAATAAAAAATGCTGTGCTGATTTTCATTAGGATTGCCTTAAATCTGTGGTTTAGTTTAGGTAGGATAGACATTCTTAAAGATATTTAGTCTTCCTGTCCATGAACAGGGAATATTCATCCATTTATTTAAGTCTTCTTTGACTTCCTTTAATAGCATTGTGTAGTTTTTTGTGTCAAAGTCATTTACATCCTTAGTTAAATTTATTCCTAAGTATTTGATTTTTTTAGTTACTATTGTAAATGGAATATTTCTCCTGATTTCCTCCTCAGATTGCTCATTATTGGCATACAGAAAGGTTACTGATTTTTGCACATTGATCTTATAACCTGCAACTTTATTGAACTCATTCGTAAGTTCTAGAAGCTTTGTTGTAGATTTCTCAGATCTTTCTATATATAGGATCATGCCATCTGCAAACAGTGAAATTTTGGCTTCTTCCTTTACAATTTGGATGCCTTTTATATCTTTTTCTTGCCTCAGTGCTTGAGCAAATATTTCTAACACAATGTTAAAAAGGAATAGTGATAGTGGGCATCCTTATCTTGTTTCTGATCTTAGAGGGAAAGCTTTTAGGATTTCAAAATTGTATATGATGTTAGCTGTGGGTTTTATACATAAACCCTTTATCATGTTCAGAAAGTTTCCTTCTATTCCTATCTTTTGCAGTGTTTTTATCAGGAATAGGTGCTGTATTTTGTTGAATGCTTTTTCTGCATCAAAAGAGATGTTCATGTGATTTTTTTCTTTCTGTTTATATGACGCATTACATTGATTTATTTTCTTATGTTGAACCATCCTCACATACCTGGAATGAAACCCACTTGCTCATGGTGTATAATATGTTTGAAGTGTTGTTAAATATGATTAGTAAGTATTTTGTTGAGGATTTTAGCATCTAGGTTCATTAGAAGATTGGTCTGTAATTTTTCTTTCTTGTGGCATCTTTGTTTAACTTTAGTAGTAGGGTAATGTTGGCATAATAGAATGAGTTTTGAAATTTTCCTTATACTTCTATTTTTTTTTGGAAGAGTTTAAACAGGATTGGTGTTAGTTCTTTTTGGAATATTAGGTAGAATTCACCTATGAAGCCATCTGGTCCTAGTCTCTTTTAAGTTGGGAGGTTTTTAATGACTGATCCTATCTCTTTACTTGTAATTAGTCTGTTGAGTTCATCAGTTTCTTCTTTCATTAATGTAGGCTGCTTGTGTGCTTCTAGAAATTTGTCCATTTCCTCTAAATTGTCTTTCTTGTTGGAATACAGTTTTTCAAAGTATCCTATTATGATACTCTATTTCTGTGGGACAAGTGGTGATATCTGCTTCCTCATTTCTTATTTTGTGCATCTTCTCTCTTTTTCCTTTGTTAGTCTAGCTATGAGTTTTTCAATTTTATTGATCTTCTTGAAGAAGAAGCTTTTGGTTTTGTTTATTTTTTCTAGTAATTTCTTATTTTATATTTCATTTAGTTCTGCTCTGATCTTTTTTCTATCTTTCTTTCTACTTCCTTTGGGGTTAGTTTGTTTTTCTTTTCTTAATTCCTCCAAGCATATATTTAGGTCTTCAATTTTAATTATTTCTTCTGTTTTGACATATGAATTTATGGCTACAAATTTTCCTCCCAATAAGCTTTTGCTGCATCTCACAAGTTTTGATATGTTGTATTGTTATTTTCGTTCATTTCAAGGTAGCTATGGATTACTTTTGAAATTTCCTTCTTGGCACATTGTTTGTCTAAGAGTGTGCTGCTTAACTTCCATATATTTATACCTAATCTGGTTCTCTGCCCTTACAGATTTCCAGTTTCTTTCCACTGTGGTCAGAGAAATTATTTTGTATGATTTTAATCTTTCTGAGTTCATTGAGAATTTTTCTTTGGCCTAGCATGTGGTCTATCTTGGAGAACGATCCATGTGCTCTTGAAGAAATGTATATCCCACTGTATTTGGGTGTAGTGTTCTGTATATGTCTTTTAGGTCCAGATCTTCTAATATATTATTCAAAGTCTCAGTTTACTGATTCTTTGTTGAGATGTTTTGTCTAATTGTGATAATGGTGTATTAAAGTCCCCCACTATAATTGTAGAGGCATCTATTTCTCCACTTATTTTTTCCAGTGTTTGCTGCATGTATTTTGAGGCAGCCTGGTGAAGTGCATTTATGTTTATGTTCTTCCTTCTTGAAAGATTAACCCTTTTACTAATATATAGTGTCTGTCTTTGTCTTTTATAATAGTTTTGCTCTTAAAGCCTATTTTGTCCTTTATTAGTTCAGCTACTCCCACCCTTTTTTGGATAATGTTTACTTGTAAGTTTGTTTTCCAGCCATTCACTTTCAGCCTCCTAGAATCCCTAGGTCTAAGGTGAGTTTCTTGTAGACAGCATATAGATGGGTCATATTTCCTTATCCATTCTGCCAACCTGTGTCTTTTGACAGGTGAGTTTAATCCATTAACATTCACTGTTATTACTCTCAAGGAATTACTTACATTAGCCATATTTTCTTTGGGTTTGTATATGTCATATGTTGTTTTCATTTCTCTTTTTGTCTTTTTAGTTGTTCTTACACTCTCCTCCAACTCTCTCTCTCTCCTGTTTTTTCCTTTCAACCTCCAGAACTCCCTTTAATATTTCTTGAAGGACAGGCTTCTTATTGGCATACTCTCTTAGTTTCTGTTTGCCTATGAATATTTTGAACTCTCCATCATTTTTGAATGTCAGCTTTGCTGGATAGAGAATTCTTAGTTGGAAGTTTTTTCCTTTTAGTACCTTGACTATGTCATACCATTGCCTTCTTGCCTCCATGGTTTCAGGTGAGAAATCAGTACTTAACCTTATTGAACTTCCATTGTATGTGAGGCTCTCTTTTCTCTTGCTGCCTTCAGTATTTTCTGTCTTGAGAATTGGATGGTTTGACAAGTATATGTCTTGGAGTAGACCTTTTGGGATTTATACTTTTTGGGGTTCACTGTGTTTCCTGTACACATTCATCCATCTCCTTAAATAGGGTTGGGAAGTTTTCAGCCATTATTTCATCTAACACCCCTTCTGTCCTCTTTCCTTTCTTTTCTCCCATTGGGATGCCTATAATGCATATGTTTGTGTGTTTTGCACTGTCACTCAAACCCCTAAGTCCCTGATGGATTTTTTCTACTCATTTAACTATCTTTCTACTATCTGTTTGATTTCAGATATACTGTCTTCCACATTACTAATTCTTTGTTCTGCTTGTTCAAATCTGATGTTATATGCTGAGAGTGTATTTTTGATTTCTTTGAATGTGGCATTCATTACCATCACATCTGTTATCTCTCTATATATGTTTACAATTTCTTCAGTATGTTCTCCCAGTATTTTCTTAATATCCTTAATCTCTTCCTTCACTTCATTAAGTTGGTTCATGATATTTGTTTGGACAGTTTTGATTAGTTGTTCAGTGTTCTGCTTTTCTTCCTGGTTTTGAGTTTGTTCATTGGACTGGGCCATGTCTTTCTGTTTCTTAGTAAGGTTTGTAATTTTTTATTGCTGTCTGGTCATCTTTTTATCTTGATGGGTTTATTCAGTTGATCAGCTTCTCCCTCTAGTCTAGTGTTTTATTTAGTTGCTGTTTTTGTTTCTGTGTAAAGTTTTCTCTTTGACACTTTGTTCTTCTTATTCTATTTCCTTGTTGTTGGCTATGTTCCCTTGAAGGAAAAATATTAGGGCCAGAAAAAGCAAAAGAAGTAAGACAAGGAAAGGGATAATAGGAATAATGATAGTAAAAGTTAGAAAAGGAACCATATATGACCTAGGAAAATGAATATTTAACTCATGTAAGCAGTGTAGAGTAATAGGAATAAAAAAAAAATGGAGTACATACACTAAATGGGAAACCAAATATAGAGAAGAATATAGAATGAATTAAAAGGCCAGAATGCTGAGAAGAGAGGGAAAGAGAAAAGAGATGACAAAAGAAAAAAAATTAATAAAAGAAAGAAAACAGAAGAGATAGAATTAAAAAACCAGAAAAATTGGGAACTAAATAAAGAGGTAGAATGTAAGAACAATAGAAAGCAGAAGATAAGAAGATGTAGGAAGGAAAAGAGATAGCATTGGTAGCTAAAATTGGTATACACAGAAAAGGGGAAATTAAGGAAGAGGAAACACAGCAAAGAAGAAACAAGCCATCAACAACTACTTTCAAAAATAAGGAGGAGTCTAAGAGGAAAGAAAAACAAGAAAACAAAAAAAAAGAAACAAACCCCAAAGCAAGTAGTCAAGGAAAAACAGCCTTCTGTCTTTGGCCCCTGTGGAGTTTCTCAGGCTGCCAGTGTTCATCAATAAATTACCCGGGAGCCTTCCTTCTGGACACTTTGAAGCAGGTTTTAGCAAGTAAACTAAGTTAAATTTTAAAACAGAAGTAACCTTTTCTCTTTTTTTTTTTTTAGGAAAAATAAGAGACCCAAGAGAAGATAATACAAGAATAATGTCTGTTTTCCCTCTCCTAAAGTATCAGCTGGATGTTTAAGACCCTGGTAAATCACTACTCTAGCAGGTACTAGGAATTTAACTAGGGACCTTGTGCTTTCAAGGCAGAAACTCCTTGGCTGAAATAACTTTCCTGGTTTGGTCTGTTAGCGCTTCAGAAAGCTATCTAGGCACTTTCCCTCAGGCAGATCTGACTCTGCAATTGGATAAACTCCTGCTGATTAGGAGTTACTCCTTCTGCCCTTTCTATTCTTATTCCTTTCTCTTCCAAGCAGGATGCAACAGCCCATAAGGATTCCCTTTTGAAATTCAAATAGTAACCTGGTGACTTAACTCCCTAGAGAAAAAAAGACTGTCAACACTTCAGACTGCCCCCTCCTCCCAGGGAACCCTAAATAGGCTCTTGGAAGCTTATTAAACACTTCCTACTGCCTACCTCCCTTAAGGGAGTTGAAATTCTGATAGTTTTCAGCACAGGACTTGTTAAATGCCTGACTCTGCACACTTCCAGGCCAAGTGTCTTTATCCTAGGGTGATTAGGTAAATTGGACTGCCTCAGCAGATTCGCCTCTCCCCTCTTCCTGGTGCCACCTTGAGCCAGTTGGTATGCTCCTCAAAGCTCATAAAGGGGGTCCAGGCAATCAAATCCATAGAAGGCAAACCCTCTCCACCCTCTGCCAGAAGCCTCCCACTTTTGGAGAAAGCTTCCTCTGGCTGGAAGACCTGTGGGAGTCTGGGCTTGCCTCAGCTTTTTGCCTTGAGGGTAGGGTTTAGCCATCCCACAGTTCCAGCCTCAAAGGAGAAACTCCAGGTTTTACCTTGAGCTATTAATCTCTTTGTTGAGGAGCTCTCTCCAGATCAATGCCCTGAAGCCTCCTGCTCTGTGGGTTCCCAAAACAGTTTATTACAGCAGGATTTTGCCCCACTCAGCTGTTTTTTTGTGAGAGAGGTAATGAGTGTGCATTTAATCAGACACCACCCTGCCCCTCTCAGATTGGTAAGGTTCCTTTTTTTTTTAAAGGATTTATTTTCTTTTTATTTATTTCTCTCCCCTTCTGCCACCCCCCCCCCCAGTTGTCTACTCTTTGTGTCCATTCACTGTGTGTTCTTCTGTGCCACTTGTATTCTTGTCAGCAGCACCTGGAATCTGTGTCTCATTTTATTGTGTCATCTTGCTGTGTCATCTCTCTGTGTGTGCGGTGCCATTCCTGGGCAGGCTGCATTTTTTTCACGCTGAGCGGCTCTCCTTATGGGGCTCGCTGTGGGCACCCCCTACATGGGGGATATCCCTATGTGGCACTGCACTCCTTGCATGCATCAGCACTGCACATGGGCCAGCTCTTCACATGGGTCAGGAGGCCCTGGGTTTGAACCTTGGACCTCCCATGTGGTACACGGACGCCCTATCCATTGGGCCAAATCTGCTTCCCGGTAAGGTTCCTTTTTGATGCTTGGTTCCTCTTATTCTATATACTTGTACTTCTCTGTGTTCCTTTGAAAAAATATTAAGACCATAGGAAAGAAAAAGAGAAGAGAAAAAAGCTAATAGTAATCATTTTAAAAGGTAGAAAATGAACCTTAAAAAAGTCAGGCAAATAAATAATAAGTGTGAATAATCATAAAAAACAAAGGAATAATAATTAAAAAGGTGGAATAAAAAAATGAAATAAGAAAAAAAAGAAAAAATAGTATAAAATAAAGACTGAAAAAATGAATAGAGAAGAAGAAATGAAGACCAAACAAGAAAAGATGCAACTGGGGAGTGGATATGGCTGAAGCAGGTGAATGCCTGCTTCCCACAGGGAGGTCCTGGGTTTGGTTCCAGGTGTCTCCTATAAAAAACAAACAACAAGCAAAAAAAAAAAAAAAAACAACTCAGGGGAGCCTGAGTGCCGGCTTCCCACATAGGAGGTCCCGGTTTCAGTCCCCAGCCTCCCAGCTCCCAATCCTCAAGAAAAAAAAATAGAATAAAAAAAGAAAAGATGAAATGAAAGAAAAGTAACAGAAAAGGATAAAATGAAAGAAAAAAAGAGAAATAAATAACTAAGGAAAAAAAGTAAGGAAAAGGAAACAAAGAGAAAAGACAGCAAACACTTCAGAAAAAACAGTCTTCCCTATTAGGTCCCTAGGAACTAGTTCATGCTACTGGTGCTCATCAGTCTATCATCCTGCAGCCTGTCCTCTCCAGGTAAGTGAATCAAATAAATAATAAAAAAATAAAACATAGTGATAAAAATTAAAAACTAATAAATCAAAAAACTTAAAATTAAAAGAAAAAATATCAATTGATACGTTCCCTGACATAAGGTACCAGCTGGTGTCTGACAACCCAGTGGCCCACTCTCTGGATCCTTTCTCTTATGAGATACCAGGAATTGAACCAAGGGCCTACTCTATGTGAGGTAAATGTTCCTGCACTGAGCTACATCCACCCCACAGATTAAGTAGGTTTCTGCAAGCTTTTCTTGCTCTCCCTGCCTCCTTTCCCTCAGTCAAGTTAGGCTGCTAACAGTTTGTAGGCTCTCTCTCCTGGCTAGGGGCCTGTCTCCACCTACCTCCTCAGTGACCTAGTTGTCTCTCCCCCAGGGCAGCTGGGTGTCAAGCCTACCTTATCAGTCTCCCCTCCCTCTCTCTGCAGCCACTTCAGTGCTGGCTTGGGTCATTTTTGAGATTCAAAGGGGGCTCAGCTGAGCAAACATACTGATGAAAAGTCACTCACTGCCCTCCCACTCAGTGGGCTGCTGTGACCCAGGAATTTCAACAAGGTTATTAACCTTGAAGGTGGGGTGTATGTGCCATTCCCAGCCACAGGGGCAAATAACTCAGAGTTTTTGTTTGGCCTCTTTGTCTTTCTGTGCCTCTCCTTCATGGATGATGTACAGCACTTTCCAGGTGCAGATCCCAAAGCAGCTCCTTTAGATAGCTCTTTGCCCTTCCACCATCATTTTTGTGAGAGAATTAAGCCTTGCCTACCTCCTTCGATGCTATCTTCCCAAAAGTCTCAATATATATTTGTTAAGTATTTATTATATGCCAATACTAGAAGTGAGAATATTGAAATAACTGAGACCCAGGACTATCATAAAGAAATTCTCCAGCTTAGTATGTAAACAATAAATTCAAACAAGATTAAACTTTTAACTATGCAATATAGAGGCATAGAAGGAAAGAGAGAATAAATAGTTACCATAGTGGTAGGGTGAGGAAGATGATATAAAAGGTTGCAAGAAGATATTAGAAATTTAAGACTCAAGGTAGGAGTTAGTCAAAATAGTGTAATAGCTCACACTATTAATTGCTTAATATGTGCTAAATATGTTAGATATCTCATTTATTCCTCACAACTACCTGGTAAGGCAGGTGATGCCATTATCTCTATTTTACAAATGAGGAACTGACACCCTGTTCATATAGATAGAAAAGGATAGAGCTGGGATACCAGCATCTTGCTTTCAAAGCTCTTGCTCCAAACCCTCTCACCATGCTGTTCACCTGAAGTAGTTAGGAAGGTATTCTGGTAAAAGGCACATTTGCAAAAGCCAGATGTATGAAAAAGAATTATGCCTTTGGAGAACTACAAATAGCTCAGCATATATGTAGTAAAGGTTGTATTTGGGAGAATGACAGGATGCAGTGGAAAGATTAAGGGATATACTAAATGTAGCCATGTATGTTATGCATTTGGAGTACAGAATGGAGAAAAATATAACTAACAGCAAGGAGATCAGATGAGAAACTGACAATAGTCAAGGTGAGAAAAGGATGTCAGGAGCAAAGCAGCAGCAGAGAGGATAAAGACAAAGAGTGGATAGTAAGATGGTGAAAAAAAAGTAGATAATATTTAGAGATGGATTAGATATGGTGAAAGGCTAGAATGACTTTCAGCTTTAAAACCTGACCAGCTGGGTATATATTAATGCTATAAACCAGGTCACAAGGGAGAGGTTTGCTTTCCCAGAGTTAGAGTCTTTACACCTATGAGGATTTGATGTGCATCTCTAAGAGATGCATATGCCTAGTGAAAACATAGGAAATCATCATCTAGTTATCGGGGATTTCTATAAGGGAGACATATCATCCTCCTTAGAGGTTGGGCTGCTATGGGTTATTTAGCTCCCTTTTTGAGGCAAGAAAGAATCTTTCTTTATTCTCAACCCATGCGAACATATAGGAAAAATCCATGACCATAGGTTTTCTCCTTAGACTGAGTCAGAAAATCCAACAACTTGCTTTGAAAACATACAGCATTCTTTTTTTTTGTGAGACATTCAAATTCTTTTGCAGACATGCTCTCCCGGCTAGTCACATCAGCTTAGTGAGATGGGCCAAGGAACAATTTATCCCTATTATAAAGAGTAAGCAAAGTTAAGTAACTCATTGCAGATGTGGAAATAGAAGCTCAGACTCAGGAGTCAGTCTGGTGTATGTAAGAAGAACAGCTAAATGGCTTTTTGACAGGATATAAGTTGGTGTTTATTGATACCTGATTGGGCTTCAATTCTTGGAGTCTTTGTTTACTTGTAAACAAGCTTTGAAGTGAAAGTGGAATTGAAGAAACATTTTTCTTCAAGGTAGGAGTTTATTTTTATTTCTTTGTGAGCTTTGCTTCCAAATGCGCCTTTATTTCACATTTATTTTATTTGTTTATTTCCCTTCTTTATTGTTTGCACTCACTGTCTGCTCACTGTGTCTGTTTATTGTTTATTCTCTATGTCTGCTCGTCTTCTTTTTAAGAACACCAGAGCCAAACCTGGGACCTCCCATGGAGGTAGGTGTCCAATCGCTTGAGCCACCTCTGTTCCCTACTTGTTATATCTCTCATTGTGTTTCTTTGTTGTGTCTCCTTGTTGCATCATCTCACCTCACTGTGTCATCTTGTTGCATCATCTAACCATGCCAGCCCATTGTGTTGGATTGTTAACTTGTTCATCTTCTTTAAGAGGCACCGGGAGCAAAACTGGGACCTCCCATGTGGTTGACAGGCACCCAACTGCTTAGGCTACATCCACTTCCCTGACTGTGCATTTTTATAAACAGGAATCTCAGGCTGGGTGTTATATAAAAAATGATTTCATTTTATGTATTTTCTTGTATCTTTCCTCATGTAATGGCATATATAAATATACTTATGAGTTACATGACAGAGATATCTGGGGTATATGTGTGTTTGTATATATCAGTATGTATGTGTATATATCTATATTCTATAATCTACCTTAATCTTCAATAAAAAAACTTTAGTGAAAAGCTATAGCTCCCTTTCCCAATAACAGTCCCTCCAAAATGGGGGAAGATGGAAAATGATTATTTTCTCTTCCTTAAAAAACGTTTTAGTCACTTGGTTTCGGGGGTCTATTTTCAGGTGATTTTTGTGATATAGCCATTCCTTCCCAGTCTACTTGATGTTTCCTCTTGAAATTCTTGTCTTCTAAACATTGGAGTGCTTAGCCTTTGACTCATTCTTTTTTATATCTGTCAGTCTAGATGATCTCCTCTAGTCTCTTGATTTTAAGTATCATCTCTCTGTTTTTGTTTTTTTTTAAAGATTTATTTATTTATTTATTTCTCTCCCCTTCCCCCCCCCCCCACCCATTTGTCTTTTCTCTGTGTCTATTTGCTGCATCTTCTTTGTCCGCTTCTATTGTTGTCAGTGGCATGGGAATGTGTGTTTCTTTTTGTTGCATCATCTTGTTGTGTCAGCTCTCCATGTGTGCGGTGCCATTCCTGGACAGGCTGCACTTTCTTTTGCACTGGGCAGCTCTCTTATGGGGCACACTCCTTGCACGTGGGGCTCCCTTACATGGGGGACACCCCTGTGTCACATGGCACTCCTTGTGTGCATCAGCACTGCACATGTGCCAGCTCCACACGGGTCAAGGAGGCCCGGGGTTTGAACCGCGGACCTCCCATGTGATAGATGGACGCCCTAACCGCTGGGCCAAGTCTGCCGCCTCATCTCTCTGTTGATGAATCTAAATGTATAAATCAAACCTATTTCTTTTCCCTGAATTCCAAACCCACATATGGAATTGAATTTACAATGTTTGGTGCCTAATAGGCCTTTAAAATTTACCATTTTCAAAACTGAATTACTGATATTCCTTCTATCACAGTCTTGCTCCTCCTATAGAAATTCTCCAAATAGTTAATTGCAACTCAATTCATTCTGTTGCTCAGGCCAAAAATTCTGGAGTCATCCTTGATGACTCTCCTTTACTCATACCCAATGTTGGGTCTTTCAGCAAATCTTAACAAATACATATTTAAAATATATTGGAATTCCAACTAAGTCTCATCACCTCCATTCTCTCACCAGTCCAAGACTCTAACAGTTCATGCCTGAAAAATTGCAATAACATTTGAATTTTTCTCCCTGATTTTGTTTTGCCTCCAAAATCTATTTCAAATATAGTATAATCATTCTGTTAAGACTTACGTAAGAATATATTATCCTTTATATAAACCCTGCAGTGGTTTTCTTTCTCACCTAGAATAAAAATCAATGTCATTACTATGACTCTCAAAAGCTTACTTGACCTGGTCCCACTACTACCTATCTGAATGTTCTCCTGAATTCCCTTTAGCCCATTACATTCTGTCCACAATTGCCTCCTTCATACATGTGGCAAACCCCTTTCCACTTAGTTCCTTTCCACTGTGATTCATGTTGTCTAGGATGTTATTTTACAAATATTTACATGAATTTCTCCCTCTCTTCAGGTATTCAATCTTCCTTGAGGGCTTCCAGATAACCTCCTTTAAAATTGGAAGCCTCATTCCCACCCACACCATCCTACATCCCTCGTTTATCTATCACCATAGCTATATTTCTATTTATGATACTGTACATATACTTATTTTTACTTATTTGTTTTCTGCCTTTCATGTATTATTTAAACTTTATAACGGAAAGGATATTTTCTATTCTGTTAATGGTCTGGCACACAGTAGCCACTCAATAAATATTTATGGAACAAATGAAATCTATGTATTGTATATTTAATATGATGGCCTGAAATTTTGCAAAATATATTAATAGATTTTAAAAAACCTTTTTGTAATGGTTAGGTTCATGTGTCAACCTGACAAGGTAACAGTGCCTGGCCATTTGGTCAATCAAGCACTTGTCTAATTGTTACTGTGAAGACATTTCATGGACTTAAATCATTATTACGTGATTGCATCTATTGCTGATAATATCTACAATCAATTGAGAAGATTGCCTTCAGCAATAAGAGATTTCTGTCCAATCAGTTGAAGATCTTTAAAGGAGAAACAATGATTTCAGCAGTCAGAAGAGAGAACTTCCGTCTCACCTTCCGACAGCCAGCTTCTGGGGAATTCATTGAGGACCTTTACTGAAGTTCCTGGCTTGCAGCCTGTCCTGTGGAATTTGGACTTGTGTACCCCCCCATTCAAAAGAGACGATTTAAAAAATCATGTATATAATATTTACACATATCTCCTGTCAATTCTGTTTCCCTAGAGAACCCTGAATAATATACTCATCATGGAAGAATGATTGGTGCATGGCATGGCCTCATGAAAAGAGTCATGTTTATTTCATCTACTAGGTGAATAACATGGAATTGCAAATATTCAATATAAGTTTGACCAATATTTTAAAAATACAGTTGCCACTTTTTCACTCAATGTGCTCACTGTTTTTCTCCTTTGACTTCCTCAAAGTTTATAAATATAATACCCAAATTCTGAAATCTATAAACTAAATGGCTTATAGTTTCTTTTGATAACAAAAAAGACTGTAAATTACACAGGAACTTAACCATTTTGTGACTCAGTTGTATTTCTGCAAGCATATGCAGGTAAAATGCTGACAGTATAGTAGCTCAGTTCCTAGAAAAGCTCTGGACCCTACTGTTTTATTGTAGCATCATGAATAGATGATAACTTAATGGCTGGTTTTTCCCCTTTTATAAATACAAAAGGAAAAATCAATATTATCTACTGGAGATTTTGGAATATTGAGTTGAACTTTCATTTTTCCCTTTATAGCACTGTAAATTCTTTATAAATGGGCTTCCCCTGAGCAAAATTAACTACTTTACATTAAACAAAACTCAGCAGTTTGTCTACTTCATGGGGGAAAAAGTTCTTTTGCTGTTTTGTTCTTGAGTAAACAATAACCAGCAGTGTGTTCGACATTATTTTTAAAAAGATTGTAAGTACATCTAAATACATTCTATTACTTCTTTCTCCTTTAACTTAAAAATTGGCTGAGACTTATTTAGTCTATTTCTTACAAAAAAAAAAAAAAAAAAAACAACAAAACCCTAAAACCTCAAGTGTAATCAAAGAAAAGGAAGATGAGACTCCCACTGAAAGCAAGGTTAATGTCATTGAGTTATAGGAAAAAAGAAAATATGTCCTTGGAATCGGGACAGGAAGGTTCAGATCAGGTGCTGTAAAGGGAAAAGGATGTTGAAATGATAAATCTTGATGTGGTCAAAATTGTGTTGGTCCTTTTCCATAACATGCTTGCAGGATAAGATTTTCCTATCCCTATTTTACAGACAAATAAACTAAGAACAATAAACTGCTTTTCCAAACAAATGTAATATTTCATAGAATACTATAATATTACATAATACTTTGCCTTATGGCAAAAAATTATTCATCAGCTTTGACTTTTTCTAAGATAGTAAACAACAGAACTGAAATTGGAACCAAATTTCATATACTCTTTCAACTAAAAGCATGCTGTGGTGCAGATGCCTTAGATATATGAAAGCATGTTAGTGATTAGTTAAGTGTTACAAAGGATTTAATGTTCTTTCATGCAAAAGACTGAATTCTGTGCCAAGGTACTAAAGCAGGCATCATATTTCACCAAAGTGAACATAAAGCTATTCTTTTCTCTGTGCTAAGAAGTATTTTTAATATGACACAGAACTTCCTGGAAAACTCTGGACTTTAGAGAGAAATTCATGTTCTTAGCATTTTGTCCTCAAGGTGATATAGTTTTCCTACTCATGTTTCCTTCAATTATCATTTTTCTAGTTCAGAAACCACAGGACTATTTTCTTTTCTTTTCTTTTTCATTAATTTTATGGTGGCATTTTCTATACTTACTTGGTTCTACCCTCTCAAAGGGTTTGACAAAGTCAATCTGAAGAATGTCACCTTCTCTCAGGTTTAGTTATGAGTCAAAAATTATCGAGCATTTTTAACAGTTGCATTCTTTTTACTTGTTTTAATGTGTAATACCTGTTGAAGGGAATGGAAGGGAAGGAAGGGAAGGGGAAGGGATTGGAGAGGAGAAATAAAGAAAATGGGAGAAAAAAAGAAATCTTCTTATGCCTCATATAATTTTAAAGAAGTGGACTTTCCTGAGAAGCAGGAGTTAAGGAGTGAAGATTTTCAACTTTTTGTTGAGTGTTGGCAATGCTAAAAAGCAACTATGTTCTGATTGCAATTAAATTTCAAGCCGATGCATTGAGCAAGTAGACTAATGACTGATATTGCAGCAATTCTGAAAAAGAACTTCAGAAAACCAAGGTTGGCAAAGTGTTAATTTTTCATTGTAAATCTTATCACCTGCCCAGAAGATTTTAATATTAGAAGTGAGAGCCTGTACTTTAGTTTGAGTCTTTGTTTTATTGACTTACAGACTAGCAATTTTTGAAAAGGAAATTTAAATCAGATAAGTGATAATACCATAATCAAATTACAGTTATTGCGAGTATTGGAATTGTTAACTTTCAAAATTAAGTAGGATGCACATCCACTGTAAAGTATTATGGTAATACCTGGTAACATGCAAGCAGCCTTCTGGTGGATATGTGTTAAATATTTATTTTGAATAACTTTCTGCATCCAAAAATAATTAGAAGGAACTGGAGCTAAAGATATGGCAACAGTACCAAAATAGGTATCAACTGCCTCCTAAGAGCAGGGTAACTGACTTTAAATCAAAACTGATTGCAAATATGAAGGCACTTCGTAAATTTTAAAGGCCTATAAATATGAATTAATGTTTCTAATATAGTTACTGTTGTCCTAACATCTGTTTCATGACTCCTCTAACAACATGATAATGAAGTACCCTGGCCACTTAGATAATATCCCCTAATGTATTTTGGAAGCACTTAGATTCCATTTGATGACTGGAATTTTGTTTCTCTTCTGACATCTGCTGTTTTGTGGGTAAGCCCTGTGTTGATGCAGTGGACATCTCAAGAGCCTTAAGGAAGGGGAGCCATGACATGAAGTGCCTAGACCACCTCTCTCTCTTGTTCTGACGTGTTCTTTCTGAGGGATTTTAAAGCAGTGCTGTTTGTTTCCCAATATATTGAAAGGTTTTAAGAAAATTGTTGTCCCTGTTTTCCTCATCAGTGCTCCCTTAGCCCCTAAATAACTCATACATAATTCCATAGAGAGTTGTACAGAAACAACTCTTAGTGAGAAACCACATGGGATTCTGGATACTCCTATACCCCCAAATTTCCCTCTAACATGGTATAGCTTGTCTGGGAAGATTTTATATGATATAAAATGCCAGTACATAAATAACAATACAAATTGTTCTTAAAATAAAATATATATGATAATTTTAAGCTGTATTGTAAGAAGAAAGTTACTAGAAATAAATGGTTTTGCAATTATTTATCTATCCTTTATATTCTGGTTTCAGAAAATAGCCACAGTAGTAAAAGAATGGCTAGAATCAGAAAAAGGAAGTATGAACAAGGACATATAACTGGAAGCTCTTATCACATGTTCTAGATTCCTACTGTTTTAACCTTTGTTAGATACATAATCTCTTTGACATTGTTGTACTTTTAGCTGCTATTAATATGGATATTATTTTCCTTATTTGGGCAATTGGATTTGATTTGTGATTCTCTAAGTGTGCTGAGAGGAACAGTATTCTATAAGATGTACCAGCCCAAACAGTTTGGGAGGTTTACATGTAGTTTTTCCATCTTAAAACTATACAATGTACATTCACAGTCATATCCTAAATATTTGAGAAGTCATGAAGTTTGAAAAAGAGTGTTTTTGCTTAGCCCAGCTATTCTCTAAAATGTTTTGATAATGGAATACTTTTCTAGAAGTAACATCTATTTATCACAGTGTAGTAGACATTGTAGGCACTGTACCCTTATCCCGTGACCCTTATGATTTTAGCACAAGTTTCCCCAAGGGCTAGCATCTGAATCCTTTTCCTGATGCCTTTCTCTGCTTACAGTTCCTTCCCCAAAAGCATGCTTGCCTGTCCATGTTGCAAGTAAGGACTATGAGCAAATTAACATCTTTCCCTCTCAAGGAGTGTCTAACAAGAGCGAGTACACAAATACTCCAGTTCCCTTACATTGCATGTGTTGTTTTATAAGGTAACTTCCAAATTTTCAGGGAAGGAATAAGTTCCTGTCACCTGCACAGGTGTCCTGCTTGGAAATGTAATCATTATTGGTTGCCTTTACTTCTTGTTTCACTTACCCATTATTGGTGTGTTTTTTTTTTCCACTTCCTAAACAAGCTACTTGTCCTTGAATTTTTGCTTTGGGGAATTAAAATTGAGGCACATATTTTGGAAATTGGCCATTTCCACATCTGCTTCTCAATGATTCACATACTTGAAAGATGATTTCTGGCAACCTCTGGGTACAAGCTTCCAGGTCTCAAACTGAAATCTGGATATCTCTGCAACCCAGGGCTGATTCCATTATGTCACTCTTCTCGTATACTTTACCAAGTTAAAGAAAGTTTGACATCACATCGTAAGCATTTGTTACCAGTCCTTTTAAATTCCTATTCTCATTCCCAGTCCCCCTTTGTGCAGTGGTGGAAGGTAGCATAAGAGTTATACAGATCTATTCCTTATTAGCTGTGTGAACTAGGGACACTTAATTTTGCTGTCTTATTTATAAAAAACTAGTAGTTATCACACTTACTTCAGATCAAAAGAAATAAAACCTCTAAAGTTCTTGAAGCAGTTTCTAAATTGTAATAAGAAGTCAATAACAAGTAACCTTATAACATGCAACAAACATGTAACCACTGGAAACTCTTATTAAAGGAAGTCTTCAGAGGTTTGTCAAGGAAGTTTGAAAAGCACTGAATATGAAGGCATTGGGGACACTGGAGACCAGCAGCTTTATTCCTAAAAGTAGAGATGTAACATTCACTTATTCATAACTATGAAAACATTTCTAAAAAGGTTTTGATTTGATAAGTTTTATGTTGATTCAGCAGGCCAATATTTTCTTATGCTACATGTACTTTGAGAAGGAATATTTTTATAAAGAAAAATCCTTCTATGTATTTGTACTTGAATCAGACACGTTAAAATACTAGTTAACTAACTAGTAAAACCAAAGGAGAACTTAGGTGTGTCTACTTAGCCTGAACCAAAGAATCTAAGCATATATACTTGGGCCGTTCACTGCAGGTCATTTTATTCCTGGGATCAAATGCAGACAGAACAGATCATTGGTTTTAGGGGGGTACATTTAACTTCTAAACTATAATCACAAAATAAATTTACCTTAAAAAAGAAATGCCATTCAAAGGGTAGCCCTTCCAGGTTAAGGGTAGGAGAGGCATTTCAGAAAACCAAATTGAAAATGGAACATTCCTGATGGAAATTTCTAGAGAATAATATGTTTTATATTTCTTTTATATTTTGTGAACATCAAACTTGTTCCCTGTGTGCGATTTTTAAGATTTTCACAATTTTTTAAAAGTAATTATGCTTAGTATTGTCAAGTGCTATTTGATCTTCCAGCTGGATAAAGGAATTCCTGATGTCTAAGAATACATTGGGAATAGCAAATAACATGGTAACTTTGCCAAAGTCATGGATGGGTGATGAGTTGAAAATTAAATGGGAAAGTTGAATGAATGTGCATTGGCTCCCTGCCCAATCAATCTTGCAATCCTGCAGATCTAGGGAATTCAGTAACCCCTGCCTGAACTGTTGTCCTGAGTCTGATCCATTCAGCAGTTTTCACTGTTAATATGTCACGGACATGATTGGTTTTGTAATCTTGGTCAAATTGAGGCAAACATTGTTGTATAATACAATGTGACATATAGTCAAAGAAGCCTGTGCTGTATGTTATAGAAGATAGGAGAATGCTTCAGATTTCCTTTACAAAAATATAACAACAAATACTTGCCAGGAAGTCTGTAGCAGGAGCCAAGCTTTCAGTGTTACAACATACGGAGACAGAGTGGGAAGAGCCTTGAACTGTCCACTCCTTCCCAGATTCCAAATCTGACACGTCCTTTTTGCTTCCAATAAATAGGCCAGCAAAAGGGTTCAGAAGAAGAAGTTGAGATTAAGATACGGAAAGTAAGACCAAAACAGACAGAAATACATTGTGTTGTTCTGAAGCAGAATTAAAGAGAATGATTGCTACTGGGCATGGAGTTTCTTGATGAAATGGTGACAATGTTCTAAGATTGTGATAATGGTTATACAACTCTGTGAATATATTCAAAACCATTAAATTGTGCACTTTAAATGGGTAACCTTGTATGATATGTGAATTGTATCTCAATAAAATTTTTATTTAAAAAATATTTTCTTAGTGCCTAAATTAGTCTCTAAGGAAACATCAAATTTGAATAAGGCTTTCTATATCATTCTCTCTCTCACACACACACATACATGCATGAAACTCAGACACACAAATTATTAAAGTACTCTCACACAAATAAATTACTAAAATATTATTTGTTGTCCTGAGATTGATTCTTACTCTCAGGCATTAAAACATTTTGCACATATAGTTTTTTTTTTTATTTTTTATTTTTTTACAGGTGGACTGATTTTTATTTACTGTACAAAACAGCACATATTGGACATTATTAAGTGAAAAACATCAAGCTTAAATTTTGGACATTTCTTCCCCATTATTTCTTCTAATTTGGATTTTTTGTTGTATTCTCTCTTTCTGAACATCTTTAGTGACTGGAATCACTCAATATTATCTCAATAACACTGATTTTCTTTCATATTTTTCACTGTTTTCTCATTCTTTTCTGAGTTCTTGGTAAATTCTACAGTTCTATGTCCAATTCCAATCTTTTTTTTTTGTCTTTATTTATTTTTTTAATGTTACATTAAAAAAATATGAGGTCCCCATATACTCCCCACCCCCTCACCCCACTCTTCCCCACATAACAGCAATCTCCTCCATCATCAAGTTCATGCCAGCTTTGTGAAATGGGTATTTTCACTCAGTTTTATCCATGAGGAAACTGAAATTTAATATGACTTTTACTAGACCATTGTCATAAAACTAGCAAGTGGAAACTGTAACATTTCAACCCACTTCTGGCTGTGTCTAGACCCGCCATAACCAATAGTATTAATAGTGTGAGTTTTCAATATCCTTAAGTGATAATGATCAGAGAATACCAAGAAATGAAATGTCCTTGAATAAGAATATATATCATTAAGAATATATAATAAATGGTGTGGCACTGTAACAGCTTGGGAAGCATCAAATAAGCAGTTTTCTTAAATAGACATGACTAGAAATTTATTAAAATGACTTGAGCCTATTTTGAATTCCAAGGGGAACAAGTGGGAAATGACAGCAAGATTTTTCTTTTCTCAGATTTTTCTTTTCTCAAGGGATCAAACTGAGAGAGGTCAGGTTAGTCATGATCACAAAAATGTAAATTATCATTACTTAAAAATAAAATAAAAGACCACTTGCCAATGAGTGGCAGTAGGAGAGCAAAAGGTAGAGAGGGAATCTGAAACGCAACTTTGAAAAACATTAAATTAAATGGTGAATAGTGAATCATAAACTCCCTATTTTATAGACTTGTTTATAGATATCTCAAAAGACAAATTGACTTGGCCTACAGGTATACTACATTTAATTGTAATGATGGAAAATAGAGAAAAGATTATCAATACAGAACTGGTGAAAATGGTAAAATATTATATCTACATAGTTTAAATTTTTCTTTATTTAATTGCATATACTACTTATTTGCAATAGTATTACTGAATACTATTTTTTTAAATTGAGTTTAATTCTCTTTCCTGATTAGTTATACTGAAGGGGAGCCTATTTATATGAGCTACTTGATGATTAACTAGAATTAATTCATTGTGATATCTGGAAATATAGAAGAAAGATGCTTCCTTATTTTTATCTATAAATTAGTGATAAAACTTACAGTTAGCTATATTGCTCATTCATTTAATCTAACCTATAATTTCCTGGGTCCTGGTAAATTTTGTTTTTTTACATTTGTCAATGAAAATCTAAAATTAGAGAATGGCATTAGCATTTGGGATCTGTGCCCTTTCCTCAAAATAGTCAACAAGATTCATGTTTTCTTAGGCCTTTTAGACTTGAAAAAAGGTTAGAATTCAAACAAAAGTTGTCAACTAATGAGTTGAGTAAATGTAAAAAAAGCAGAAGAACGAGGGACTAGAACACAGGATAAATTAATTCAAATAGATATTAATCATAAAGACCATTTCAAAACTGTAGAGGTTTTTCTTCTAGCTCTAAAGGAAAGTAAAATATAGTACATCAGTTTTACTTTAAAATTTTAAGTAGGATTAAAATTTAGATTTTTCCAGCTACAATGTTTTGATCTTTCATTAGGCTTGGACTTACAAGTCAAAGATCATGATAAATGTATTCCCCATTTTATAGCATCATCTTCTACTTTCTACTTAACTAGCTGTCATTTAGTAGGTTAGAGGGTCTAAAAAGAAGGCACTAATGAAGAAATAGGGATTTGTAGTACTGAGGTTAAGAGCTTGTCTTAGTAGGCAAGCAGACGTGTGTCTGAATTCTGGTTCTGCTGCTTTTTTTTCTTTTTTGAAAAGTCATTTTTTAAAAAATCCAGTAGCCTCAATGTCTTCATACTTAAAATGAAGTTCATAAAAAATAAGGTTATTGTGAAGATTAAATGAGTTCTATTTGCAATATTTGCCATCTAATATTGCAGCTAGTAAGTAGTCTATTAACAGTTACACCTCTTTTTCTCCTATTGCACCTACACCTTTTTGCCTCCTCCTCCCCATCTTCTTCATAACATTATCATTGCTTGTTGTATTTGCTAGCTCTTTAATCAAAGGAAAACTCAATCACTTCTATGTTTGTTTCATACTATTGGGTAGATCAAAACGGTTATATATGAGTAGTGAGCTATGTTGATGCCAGATTAAAACATCTAGTGACTTTATTTTCTTTAGCAAAAAGGATGTAGGAAATAGAATAAATAATTTGCTATTAGAATGAGTTCTGAATTTCTTCACCTCAAAGTAAAGATAATAATAAAGGTTCTATTCACCATGGATTTTTAGTGGTCTCTTACTGTTATCAAATATTCATATGCTTTATTTTTATTTTAAAAATTTTTCTGTATGATTGGATATTATACATTGATATTCAAATGAATAAAAAGTATATGAGGAGTTAAAACATTCTGGGAGAATGTAGTCGGTTTAATTGTAAGGCTCATGGTATAGAGATCAATCTGAACAGACAATATATTTGTTCCATCCACTGTTACTGTAGGATGTTTGCCTTAACAAACAGTGCTGCATAATGGAAATCATTCAACTCACATTCTAATTCTGCACTGATACTAAATTAAAATGTGCACTTTCAGATGGTGTGGCAGTTTGATATGGTTATGAATTCCAGAAATAGATATTGGATTGCTTGTAATCTTGTCTGTACCTGGGCAAGATTAAGTTATAATTAGGGCTTGAATTGGGCCACATCATTAGGGCATAATGATGTTATAAATGTCATGGCAAAGGACAGAGTTAAGTGTTTTCGAAGTTGGAGTTTGATGCTGAAGCCTTAAGATGGAACCCCAGGAAGTAAGCACACAGAGGAAAAAGAAGCAACCCCAGGAAGAGAGGAATCCTGAGACCAGAAAGTAACAAGACCCTGGAAGGGAGGAACCTAGGAAGCCTGAACCCTCACAGACATCAACAGCCATCTTGCTCCAACACATGAAAATAGACTTATGCTTTATGGCCTGGTATTTGTAGGCTTCTACCCCAAATAAATACCCTTTACAAAACCAACCAATTTCTGGCATTTTGCGTCAGCACACTGTTGGCTAATACAGATGACATTTTTTTAAAATTTATTTTTATTTTTACCCCACCCCTGCCCCAAGCCTGAGATGGATCCCTTGTCTGTCTGCTTGTCTTCTTCAGGAGACACTGGGAACCAAACCAGGGACCTCCCATGTGGGAGGCAGGTGTCCAATTACTTCAGCCACATTTGCTCCCATCAGATGTCATTCATTTATTTATTTTTTATTTATTTATTTTATTTCTCTCCGCTCCCTGCCCCTGCCCCAGTTGTCTGTTCTCTGTGTCTATCTGATGCAAGTTCTTCTTTGTCCACTTCTGTTGTTGTCAGCAGCATGGAAATCTGTGTTTCTTTTTGTTGCATCATTTTGTTGTGTCAGCTCTCCGTGTGTGCGGCACCGTTCCTGGGCAGGCTGCACTTTCTTTTGCACTGGGCGGATTTCCTTATGGGGCTCACTCCCTGCGCGTGGTGGGGCTCCCCTAGGGACACCCCTGCATGGCAGGGCACTCCTCCTGCGCATCAGCACTGCGCATGGGCCAGCTCCACATGGGTCAAGGAGGCCCGGGGTTTGAACCGCGGACCTCCCAGGTGGTAGATGGATGCCCTAACCACTGGGCCAAGTTCGCTTCCCTCAGATGGCATTTAAATTCTGGGAATTATATATTTCCTCTTTGAAATGAATGAGTTTATATTATAGAATTTCTAAAGAGCTTGCATCAGTAAGATGGCATTATTTATTCTAAGGTAGTTACAAAGACTTTATCCTAGGAAATATGGAGGGTGGAAAATTAATAATCATAAAATAAAAAATTCTAATTCTTGCTTTTCCTATCACATTACATGAGATTCTGAAATTTAGCCAATATATCAACAAATATCTATATTTATCTCTCTACACATGTGTGTACACACACTCACACACACATTTCAGTTACACAGAAAATAAGGTAATGAGATATTTTAAATCCATAATGAAGGTCAAACATATGGAGCATTGTCTGAGTTTTTAATTACCTTATAACTTTGACTTTAAGTAATTAAAAAAAAATACCGCAGGGTAGTCATCCAGAGAGTGACAGGACCAAACTTATATTATAACCTGATTACTATGGCTCCAAGGGTGTTTCTTCCAGGTTTATTGCTTTTTGAGCAACTCCCACAGATAAGAAATTCTGTGGAAAGAGTAGTTGAAGGAGGAGGAACTATATTATTAGACATGTGATGCAAATTGGATTCTTCATAATCAGACAGTGAGATGGAATTAGGGGTGCAAGACACTTATTAGGAAGCAACATCTGTGAATGAAAAGTGGGATAAAACAAGATTGGTTACTGGGAAAAATTTAATCGCGATTGCGATGCATGACCAGTTTGATAAGCACTCTGGAGTATTATCCATTCGTTGCCTTGCAGAGAGCTAAAATAGTTGGGGTCCCTCAGTCACCAAATATGGACTGCCCCAAAACAAGGGAGCTTTTTTGTATCTGAGGCATACCCTGAAAGAGATGGCAGGTAGAAGTGTCTGCTGACTGCTCAAACTGAAGCTGGAAAATCTTTCAGGAAATCTTTCTTGAAAGACAATCTTGGTGATGAATTTCCATGACTACTACAGATCATCTCTTGAGGCATTTTTCATCCAAGAAGCAATTACTTTAGAATGTGAATAAGTCTTTCTTTCTGAGTGGAAACATAAAGGATAGAAGTTAGCTAGACAAATTTTAAACGGACTTAGAGCTGTTAAGAATGTCTGTTGTTTCCTTCTGCCCTGTCCATTCTAGATTCCCAGCGGCATCAGCTGTCACCTTTATGGCCTCAGTTGTTTGAATAGTGAGGTTACCTAGACCCTACGCTCTGAGGAGTCTGAGCCCTGGTCACTTTACTCTGCTCAGAACATGGTTGCTAATACTTTCCATTTGCAGGCACAATTGACCAAGAATGTACTGAGAAGCATGTAAGTGGAAAAACTGGGTTCAACATGTATTCATTCCTGCCTGCCCTGCCCACCCCCATTGCATAACATCAACCCTACAAGAAAGACTTTCTTGGCTCCAGTGCTCAGATACATATTCCAGAGAAACCCTATGTTCTAACATTGAAGGCTTATAATTACTTTATTGGAGCTAAAATAGAGTCTTTGCTTAATTATGAAAATGTAGCTACTAAGATAATTAAGTATTATGCAGTCAGTGGAGTTTTATCTATCATATGCTTGTGCCTAGTCAGTAATTACTCTTTTGATTGTCCCATTTACTTGGACAGTGGTGAATCTTATAATTATATTTCAGTTGAACACTTTTTATACCCTTTGTGATAATAGTTCACTTTTGGGGATCAGAATCTCTAACCTCCCACAGTACAGAGTTGTGAGAACAGAAAGCATAAAATCCCCATTTGGGTCATTGGGAATGATGTTAAGTGGGACCACTTCTACTTCCACTCTTCATTCTCAGACCCATGTATTCTTCCTATTGGAAAAATAGCATCTTGAATTGAATGCCATGTCCTAGAGGATGATACCCTTTTCTTCTGAGAGGACAATTCAGATTTTCTTTTAGTAGGCTACTCCAATGTTCTATCAGGCTGGCAGCTTCTGGGTAGAATGAAATGTAATATAATGAGTGAATTCCCTGGGCATTAGTCCACATCCACACATTCTTTGCTGTAAAGTGGATCTTGTGTGATATTATGTGGGATCCCATGCTAGTGGACCAAATACTCAGTAGGTTCTCAGATAGTTTTGGTGGTTGAAGTCTATGGGTTGAGAATGTGAAACCTATATCTGGAATATGTGTCTATTATGCTGTCCTTTTCCAGGGAAGGGCATCAGTGTTCAGATAGAAAACAATGCATAGTTTATACAAAAAAGCATTGTAAATCCCAACAGTATTTAATAAGTACACAGTAAAATGCTATGACTATGAAAATAAATACTCTACCCAGAGTTCCACATTTTTACTTTTTCTCCTACATAAATATACTAAGTGGTGAATCTTTCAAAATGCATGTTCTCAATGGAAACCCCAAAAGACAGCCAAAGCAGAATAAACTCTCAGGTGCATTTAGAGTAATTAATGATATTAATGTATATTTAATGCATTTCACTACTCTTGTTAATTTTTATGGCTTAAATTGTACTAATTGAGACATAATAATCCTAAAGGTAAGAGCCAGCTTCAAGCTTTGATTCTCACTAAGCATAAATTATTACCAGATTTTTACATTCTTTATTCAACATAAAAAATAATTATCTTTTTCTGAGAATTTTATCATAAGCATTTGTTAGGCATATTTATTTGGTAGTGGGGTTATTGCTTGTTGTACCTCTAAGACAATGGTTTTAAAATGCAAATCTTTTAAATGCACTGAATAGATTTTGAGGACCTAAATATGTGAGTAGTGTACTTTCATAGAAACAGTATTATTGTCCTTTATGATTTTATAGTCTTAAGAGTGTAACATAGTTTCATTACGCTATTTATTAGTTAGTTGTTAAGAAAGGACACCTGGTACTGAAAAGTAACACTATGACAAGATTATAGGGAAATAACCTATGTCTATAAATAAGCACTTGGCAATATGAGCACAGCCATATTATAAATAATTTCTATAAAGATACAACCTATAACATAACAAATATTTTTGGTAATAAAGTTCTTGGATGGCAGTTGATATAAATTTGTGTATTATGAGGAAACCCTGCAGTTCTGCCTACATCTTGTTATTGAAAGGTGCCAAATGCTTCCTATTTTAACTTTGTTTCATTGACTGAATTGCACAAATGAAACCTGAGTGTGACAAATATATTTTTGGTCACCAACAGTGACTCTATAGTTCAAGTTAGCCTTGACAGTAAGTTTGGCCAAAACAATGGATATGATCGCTCTCAGGCTGCTGCTTTTGGAGTAAATATCATTTCACTTCAAAACTTAGTTTGGGTTTTCTAATCAGGTTCAGTGAATGGCAGAGAAGAAATACTTCTTTGGCTCCAGTGCTTAGACACGTATTACACAGAAACTCTATGGTCTCAAATTTAAGGCTTATAGTTACTTTATTGGTGCTAAAATAGAGTCCCTGCTTAATTATGAAAATGTAGCTATTAAGATAATTAAGTACTATTCAGTCAGTGGAATTTTGTTTATCTATCATATGTCAGTACCCTCTAGCAAAAGGCTACTAGGAACATACATGTGTCGAACAAGTTGGGTTTTTTACTCATGGAAGTAAGGGAATGGAAGGAGGCAGTCTGGTGGGTATGGAGAGGAGGGTTTTGTGTCTTTAATTTTCCTCACATTTTTTTTTTTGTACTTTGAAATCACACATTTTTTCTTTACAAAAGTGAATTAAAATTATTGTTTGTTGCACTACAGAATATGTTTATATTCTGAGATAATTTCACAACACTGGTACACAAAATTATATATGCAGTATGATCGCAACTCTATAAAACGTAGAAAAATTATCAGAAAGAAATAGTCCAATAAGTTACCAGTTAGTATTTTCTATTTACAGGTGTTAAGGCAGTATTTTCTTTCTAGTTTCTTTTATTTTATTTTCAGAGCATAACATTCTAAACAGACAATTAATAGCTGTCTTTGTATGCCTGAAATCTCTATCAGTTATTAGAGATATCATTTATAGTGAATAATAAAGAACCAAGGCCACTTATAGTAGATATGACAAGTAAGTTGTGATCATTTGTTCTTTCTCCCTTTAAATGTAGTCTCCAGAGTTTTTAGTAAGAAAAATCTTTTCAGTTTTCCAGACCTTCACCAAAAGAACGTTTACCATTTAAAAAAGGCTGGAAGTGGAGAAGGTATATATTTTGCATGGCACTAGAAATATACAATTCCTTAAATTCTAAAACATAAACTTTGTACTAATAAAACCACTCAGGTATAACTACATAAAAGTTACATGCTTAAAATAAATCAAAGTGTCATACCTTCCCACACATGCACTAATAAGGGTTCTCTAGGGAAACAAAACTGACATTTTTAAATAGAAATTGGCTCACACAACTATGGGGTTGGGCCAGTCCAAATTCCATAAGGCAAGCCACAGGCTGGGAACTCCAATGACTTTTTTGATGAATGGCTGGCTAAAGTAGAGATGGAAATTCTCCCTTCTGACTGCTGAAATCAATACTTCTACTTTTAAGCCTTTAACTGATTTGATGAGACTTCTCTCATTGTTGAAGCCAATCTCCTCAGTTCATTATTGATATAATCAGTAATAGATGCAATCAACTTACTGGTAGTTTAAGTCCACAAAATATCCTCACAGTAAAAGTCAGGCTATTGCTTGCTTGACAAAACAATTGGACACCATAGCCAGGCCAAGCTGACATACAAACTTAACCATCACTTACCTTATCCACTTGCATATATGTAAGTCTAGCCACTTAGTCTAAGATTCTGGGACAGAAAATTAGAAAAGAGGATTTGCTACATTTTCTTGTAATGTTTAAAACAAACTGATGATTAATGGTCTTCTCCAAAGTTTAGCACTATAAGAAAGCTCAGTTCTTGTGAAAACATGCCATGACTACCAATTAGAAAAACATTTACAAAATAGCCAGTCCAAAAAAAAAAAAAAAGAATCTATTTTTAAAGCTAAAAGAGTGAAAAGTACTAGTCATATGTAGGCGTAGGCATGAATAAAACTGAAAGCAACCGGTCACTTAAAAGTGAGTAATTATTTTGGAATAAGAAAGTAATATTTAGCTGGGAAAAAATCCAGTCTGATTCTTTAGTTTTGTTTTGCTTTGTTTTTAGGAGGCACCGGAGATTGAACCCAGGACCTCGTACATGGGAAGCAGGTGCTCAACCACTTGAGCTACATCCACTTCCCTAATCTGATTCTTTGGTGTCTAGTTAAATCTGAAGCCAGGCAATATTTTTGCTAGCTTCTTCAGTTCACTGATGAGACAGCTAAAGCCTACAGAGAATATTTCATCAAAAGGCACATCTTACATGTAACCTCTCCAAGTAGAGACCCTTGGACTTTTCAATAATGAAAACTAATATATTCTCCTTCATACTTAAGGTGGTTTGACTTGCGTTAATTTACTGTAATTCAAAGATAACAAGTTCAGGCAGGTTGAAACTAACAATTGGCAAGAGAATTGCAGTGGTTTTTATTTCATAAGACCATCAAAGCTGCACCTTAGACTCCTTTAGACAACATAGCACATAGTATAGTATCTGCCACATGGTTTATCTACTGATGTTTCATTCTCTTTTTCTTCATATTGCTTCATTCTGATATTCTGACATTAATTACCTCCAATTTGGGTAGGGCAAGCCTCTTTTAAATATCTTTCAGTTTCCCTTTATACCTTTATATTCCTTATATGTTTTCACCATAGTTTTTCGAAGGAGTATTGAATGCTCAAAAACATCTGGAAGCAGCCATAAGCCTTGAGTTTTAGGGCACTTGTGTTGCTGAGAAACCAACTATGTTCTGCCAATTCAAGCAGGGCATATTCAAAGAAATTGTTGATTTTTAAGTGTTCATAAATTCCAGGTTTTCATGTATCATGTTGTGTTTCTTGAAGAAGCCTATTTATCACCTGCTGCATTTGTTCATGTGCACCCAAACAGGTCTTTGGATTGCCCCCAAATAAATTTTTAGATTACAGGGTATAAATTGGTCTTGGGATTCTGGACTGCAGAGGATGGGGCAAATCAGAAATCTCAAAAATGCAAATCAGCTCTTTGAAAGTAGATACTCTGTGGATTCTGCTGACCCACCTCCAGTCTACACAGAACCTAGTAGCATGTCCTTACTTAGTAGGTACTTAAGCAACAGGCTTAATTTAATAAATACAAGCAGCACTTATATATACTGGGGACTGATGTATCTGCTTAATGAACAAAAAAATAAATTGTAAATACTCCTCTTAAATGTTAGTAGTAACATCAGCATTCACATAGTATTGTTTTCAAAGAATATTTCTGTACATTCTCTCATTTATTTTCCTCATATAAGACCCACATGGACATATAGATGCAGGGGCTCAGTGACTTGTGTAAAGCTGTGAAGCAAGATCTGAAACAGTGTGAGGGAATGAGCTGATGTGTTCTTCTCAACTTGTTCTGCTGCTTCTCCAGTTTTTCAGTAGGATAGTGTTTGCTTTAGAATTGAAAACATAAACCTTCATCACTTATTTAGGAATAAAACGTAACAATATTTTGTTTTCCCAACATTGAGGGAAAAAGATATTTTTCTGATAATGAAACTTTCTTCGTGTATATTACTTCTCTTGTCACACAAATATATGTCAATCTCTGAGGGAAATCACTCTTTGAGAGGAGAGAACAGATTCAATTAGATCACTTGTTTATTTTACAGCACTTGTTATATAGTACTAGAAAGTTACATCCTCCCATGTATAATAGAAACATGTATAATGTTTAAATGTAAACATTGTGTAAACAGAATGAGGTTTTCAGTCACTTAACTACCTTTATCTTCACTGGCAACAGTAAGTTTTTTTGTTTGGAAGCTTTCATCCTTATAATATAACAGGTTATAATTCATTTCCTCTGAAATTTTTGCTTCATTATTCTTAATTTTTATAAGATATTTGTTGCCTTTTTTAAGAAAAAAGTTTTCTCACTGCTGCTAAGGGTAATGTGAAGTAGGTAATTTCAGCTCATGAGAAGAAAAATAATCTACAGAAAATGTTCTATTCCTATAGCACCTCATTTCCATTTGTGGGTGTCCTCCTTCAAAACTTACTGCCTAATATAAATGCCATGGACACTAGCCTTCTAATCAGATTGACCCCTATTGTCTGGGGAAGTGTAAATAAGTACAATTGTTCTAGGAAGTAACTTTAGTGAATATTAGAAATCTTAAATGAATGGTCATAACTTCTGTTTGTAATCTTATATCTGGATATCTAACCAGAGAAATAACCTGATACAGAAAAAACTTTACATATAAAGACCATCACAACATATATAATTAAATATAAGGCTGTTTATTACCTGCTGAGTTTGCTCACTTGCTCCAGACAGGTCTTTGGATTGCTGGGGGTTAATTATTTTGGGGGCTCTGAATGAACTGCAGATGAGGGACCAAATCAGAATCCTCAGCAATCTCTATCAGTCTCTTTAAAAGGGCATACTCTGTGGATCCTGCACACATTTCAATGTTTAAATAAAGCTCTTTGTAAATTCCAGTTATAATTTACCATATACCTGGGTGGACAGAGAACTTTGCTAAATACATCACTATGGTAATAATAATTATCATTTTATGGCAACAGTGTATTGAAGTTATTATTGTTTGCTTGTTTTAGATAATTTTTCTTTTGCTCTGATTTTTCCACATTAGCTATTTATTTAATGTTTATTCATTCATCAGGGCTAAAAAATTATTATTTCACTTTCCAATTGTATACTACTTTGATTTTTTATTAGACTTTTAGGTGAAAAGTAATTTTTGCTCTGAAATCTTTTAATATTGTACTACTGTTTGCTATTATCACCATTTTTTTTTTTTAAGATTTATTTATTTATTTAATTTCCCCCCCTCCCCTGGTTGTCTGTTCTTGGTGTCTATTTGCTGCGTCTTGTTTCTTTGTCCGCTTCTGTTGTCGTCAGCGGCACGGGAAGTGTGGGCGGCGCCATTCCTGGGCAGGCTGCTCTTTCTTTTCACGCTGGGCGGCTTTCCTCACGGGCGCACTCCTTGTGCGTGGGGCTCCCCCACGCGGGGGACACCCTTGCGTGGCACGGCACTCCTTGCGCGCATCAGCACTGCACATGGCCAGCTCCACACGGGTCAAGGAGGCCCGGGGTTTGAACCGCGGACCTACCATATGGTAGACGGACGCCCTAACCACTGGGCCAAAGTCCGTTTCCCCTATTATCACCATTTTGATGAGTGATTTTGATTCTCTTTGAAGCTAAACAGATTCCTTACTTGAATTTTTAAAAATTAAATATAGTTTTGTTGTTAAGATAGCGTATAAAGTGTCTACAGGTGATTTGTTCCAATAGTAGTTATAGTAGTCAATGGACCCTTTGAAACTAAAGATTTGGATCTTTTCATATCTCTGGAAATTTTAAATATTTTTATTTCTTTCATCACATATTAGTTAGGGTTCTCTTCTAGGGAAACAGAATTGACAGGATACACACACATATACAATGTAAATTTCTATAAAATTCATCTCACATTACTTTAGGGGTCGCCGAGTCCAAATTATATAGGGCAGGCCACAAGCTGGGAACTCCAATGAAGTTTTCGATGAATTCCCCCAAAGAAGCTGGCTGGCTGAAATAGAGATAGAAATTCTCCTTTCTGGCTGCTGAAATCATCACTTCTTCTTCTAAGGCTTGGTTTAGTCAGGTTGACAGCCAAAAGCAATATACCAGAAATGGGTTGGCTTTTACTATGGGATTTATGTATTAGCTTACAGACTTAGTTCTGGTGCCAAGAAAATGTCCAAATCAGGGCATCATCAGGTGATACTTTCTTCCCCAAGACTGGCTGCTGGCAATCCTGTACTCCTTCGTCATGTGGCAAGGCACACAGTGGCATCTATTCATCTCTCCCTTCTCTTCCTGGTTTCATTCTTTCAGACCCTGGCTTCTATAACTTTCTCTCTTTCTTCATCTGTATTTCATTCTCTTATAACTCTTATAACAGATGCCAATAAGAGGACCCGCCCTGGGGCATGCCTTATCTTGAAGTAACCTAATAAAAAAACCCTTAAGTAATCTAATCAAAAGTTCCCACCTACAATAAGTCCACACCCACAGGAATGAATTAACTTTAAAAATATAATTTTCTGGGTCCATCCAGCTTCAAACACCCTACAAAGCCTTCAACTGATTAGATGAGATATATCTCATTGTTGAAGGCAATCTCCTTGGTTGATTGTAGATGTAATCAGCCATAGATGCAATCAATTTACTAATGATTTAAATCCCTGGGATTATCCTCACAGTAACAGTGAGACCAGTGCTTGTTTGACGAAACCTGGCCAAGTTGACGCATGAATTTAGTGATCACACATTTTATTAAGATTATCTTAGTTCTTTTCTGGAAAGTGTACTGTGTCACATACTGTGGTTTGGGGATACATTTTCCAGCACTTTAAATTTTTGTTATAATTCTTGTTTTATTTTTGGATGATTTCTGAGAAAAAAATAATTCTAGCTGTCCTACTATATATATGTGTGTTTATGTGTGTGTATATATATATTTTTTATTTGAGAAGTTGTGAGTTAACCAAATAGCCATGCATACCAGACAGACTTCCCATACCACCAACACCTTAGATTCTTGTGGCACATTTGTTACAACTGATGAAAGAATATTGTCATACTATCACTGGTATCTATTGTCCATAGCTTATATTTTGTATATTTTTCCCACAAGCCATCTTATTATTAACACCGTGTATTATTATTATATATTTTCTATAGTTCATGAGAAAACTCATGGATAAAATCATTTAATTTTCCACAGCTTCAGTTTTCTCATTCACAAGATGGGAATGATTTCTAGCTACAACAAAAATTATAGGTGATATACAAAAAGGTAAACCAGAAGGTACTTAACAATAAGGAGGCAATCAAAAAGTGGTAATTTCCTATCTCTCCCTCAGTGACTTCTAAGAAAACACAGAAAAATTAGTTTAAAATTCCACAAAAAAAACAATATTTTAGATAGAGCCAACTCCAGTTGACAGGCACTAGTTGCCATGTTCTAAATGCAATCTATCCTCTAACATCTCAGAATATGCAAATATTACCTCTTGAATTTCCCACACAGACATACAAACTCAGCAATACTTTACTCTACTCAGCATACATTTCCTCACAATATGCCTTTTTACAGTTTTTACAATGCAATATACAATTTTTACTTCAATTTTTATCAATTTATGCTATTACCTTTTATATCACATTTTTACATACTCTAATCTAAAGACCTTAATATTACTGGGCCTTGAATGGTCAACACTGCCTAGCAATTTATCACTCTGAGTTTGTTTCCCAGATCATAATCTGAAATAGTCTCTGTGCCTCTAGTTATTCAGTAGACTATAAATCAAAAAGATATAATATCAATATCACAGTGTCATTACATGTACACATAGCTGTTTCCTAAGTCCCTTTTCAGTTAGTACATGTGCTTGAGGTAACTGAAATCATGAATAATTACAATTCTAACTAACAGCATGTTTTTTTATAAAGACCAATCTTTGTTTTACCCTCTTACAAAGGTCGCTGTGGGCAAAACTCAGATCAATAACTTAATTATAGCACTGTGAAAATGAAACAGAGAGGTCAAACAACAAAATTTTCTTTCCCGTGGATTGTTGCTATTGCTCTGACAATGAGGCAACAGATGTTCAAATGAATCACAAGCTATAGCTTTTATTACTTTCGATAGCATATCCATCTTCAACTTTCACATACAATGAGCTCATATGAATGACTTTTTCTGTATTCTTTTCAGTTTATTTTCATCATAGTTACCTAATATATAAAAATGAGAACACTTGTATTAAAACTGAGGCCACAGAACTTTCTATGATTGAATATAAATTTTAGGGTGCATCTTTTTGGGGGGGGGAATGAAGTTTCAGAAATTTCATCAAATTTTCCATTCAGAAAACATCCAAAATATTTTTAGAAAATTTCATTTCTTTTTTACAAAAGGTCTTTAATTATGCTAATCTCACTTGAAAAAGCATCCCTGATAAGGGACACTTTTATCCTTTGATAGTAAGAATGAGATGTAGTTCAAATTTTTCTTGAACTCTTTGAAGTTATGTATTAAAAGTTATATAATTACAAATCTTTCACTCAGTAATTTCTAGTTTTTCATAAGAAAATTACCTAAGATTCAGACAAAGGTATAGCTAGAAGGTTATTCAACATCACATTGATGATAATAGTGAAAAATAAAAATACGTTAAATATTAGTTATTGAATAAAATAGTAAGCAGCTCCTGAAATTAAGAAAACTTATCTTCCTAGGGCACATTTAGCACCCCATTTACTTCTCTTCCTGTATATTGTCTTCTTTCGTTACTGTGGATGAACTGTCTGACCTCCTATAATAGACCTACCTTTGTCTACTTGTTCACTTCTCTGACCACATTTTGTTCAGTGACATACCCTTAATGAGTAGCAGAGTTGAGTTTTAATCAGTGGATTTTTTAGACTTCAAAGCTCCTGCTTTACTTCTCTAAATGCAAATATCAAGGAACCTGTTAAAATTGTTAAAACTTTGTGTCTCTTCAATATGTCTCCAAATTGAAATAATTAAATATTAAAATGAAATTGGTAAATTCATTAATGCTCATTATCTGTCCTCAAGCCAAGGACATCACTATAGGAATGATCTCTTCTTGATTTTTTATTGTTACTCTTTTTATCAATATGAAAATATAAAATAAATAAATATCCTCATCCTCCTTTAGGTACAGTCTGATTTCCCTATTCCATTTTAAGACTCATCTTCATCTTTTCCTTCCACCTCACTGTAATTTAGATTTCATTCCCATAGTTATTTTGACAACTCATCATCATTTTATATATATGATCACTCTTTCCTCAATATACCATCTTTACTTGGGTTTCAGATATTAATCCCCAAACTCAGTCATTGGATCTTTTCTTTTTTCTTCCTGCTTTCACTCTCTAACCCAGTTTTATTTCTCCAGCTATTCAACCAAAAGTTAAAGCCAACCACAAATGAGGACAACACATGTAGTTGTAAACTTTCTAGTAGCCATATAATAAAAAGTGGAAAAAACAAACATTCAAAATATTTGGTTTAAACCACCATATAAAATACATTTCAATATATAGACATTTAGAAATTATTAATATTTTACATTGCTTTTCCATACTAAGTTTCCAAATTTGGTGTATTGTATAAATATAGTATATATATCAGTTTGGATTGATCACATTTCAAATGCTTAATAGCCACATAAATTTAGTGGCAGTCATATTAGATAGTGTCTCTAGTGGATCTTATTGAATATTATGACTTTAAACATTATATCTGTGCTGACGACTCTCAAATTAAGACATTTTGAAAAACTTCCCTGAATTTCCATGATCTGAAATGTCTATTTGACAACTCCACTTACAAGTGTCATAGCAAACTCATGCACAAAATGATTTCCAGGTCTCTCTCACTCTCCCATCTCAGTAAATGTCAATTCTTATCTTTTTAGTTGTTCATGATACACACACGCCTATGTCTATATGTACTTAAATGGTATATATACCTATATATGTGTATATGTCTATGTATATACAACAATTACCCTTTAATTCTGTTCTTATGCCTAGCATTTAATTTGGCAGATAACCTTGTTAGAGTTACTTTAAAAAGGACACAGAATCTGATCATTCATCTCTCCAAGCAACTGTCATATATAATCATATCATATTCTAATATCAAAGTATTGCTGTGGCCTCATAACTGATTGCCATGTTTCTTCAGTTATACTTCAGTGTCTATTCTCAGAACAGCAGCCGGGATTCTTCTTTTAGAATTTCAAGCATATCACATACATCTTGTGATCAAATCCCTTCAGTGACTTGTCTTGAACTTAGAACAAAACACTCCTATTTTCTATAATCTGCTTCACATGTCTACCTTCTGACTTATGCTTCAATTTTATGTTTTGATTGAATCATATATTTTCTACTATAAATTTGTACTACTAATATAATGTGAAAAGAATCCAATAAAAATTATTCACAATAAAACTTTGAACAATTTTTCTCATCTAAAGTCAAATGACTGCAACTCCTTTAAGTATCTGATAGATCATTTGCTACATATCAAAAGAGGTGACAGGCAGGTGTCAGATAAACTTCAAAGAGCATTGACTTAAGTGGTTTTTAAAGATATATTTATTGTAGTAATACTTTTAAAGACTTATGACAAGTTGTCCATGGAGTAATAATTAATTTAGCCCCCTCTATTGCAAACAAATTCTTAGTATAGGTGCCCATAACCACTCACCTAGAATACTGGACATCATTCAAAGCCCTTCAGCTTTATTTTCAGCTTGGAGTACACTCTTTTCATTAGCATTTACTTTATTCACAGAACATTTGCATAGCTTCATGAATAATATCTATAGCTCTTCCTCTTTGATCTTTGCTTTTTCCTGATTTTCATATAGGGAAACTTTACAAATCTGTCACTTCCAACCTTCAACGTTGTGTCTTTTTAAGTCTTCTCACTTATAATTTTTTTCCTTTTGTGATCCTGTTATAAAATTTGATTATTATTTTAGCATTCCTCCTTTAATTATATATATATATATATATATATATATATACAAAATTCCCAATTAAGTAATAAAATCCTCTCAAGACTCTAAGCCCCCTCTTGATATAGATGTGGAGTGGACACGACCATTCTAAGGTCCACAGGATGGAGGAATAGAATATGGATGAGAGTGGACTTACTGATATTCTATTCATGAATTATTGTGATTAGTAATCGAAGAAAATGTGGCATTGGTGTGGAGAAAATGGCCATGGTGACTGCTGGGTGTGGGGAATGGGAGGAAGAGATGAGATGTGGAGGCATTTTCGGGACTTGGAGTTGTCCTGGGTGATGCTGCAGGGACAGTTACCGGACATTGTATGTCTTCCCATGGCCCACTGGATGGAACGTGGGAGAGTGTGGGCTATGATGTGGACCATTGACCATGAGGTGCAGCGGTGCTCAGAGATGTATTCACCAAATGCAATGAATGTCTTATGATGATGGAGGAGATTGTTGTTATGGGGGGAGGAGTGGGGTGAAGGGGTGGGGGGTATATGGGGACCTAATAATTTTTTAATGTAATATTAAAAAAATAAATAAAGACAAAATAAATAAATAAAATCCTCTAAAGAAAGATCTGTGCCATGTGCCACAAAGGGAAGGGCTTGGATTTTGGTTTCAAAGAGTCTTGCTTTTAAATCTCTCAGACTAGATAAGCTCTGTTTACCACAGTGTTTGAGTTTGCCAATAGTTAAATAAAATCAGAATGTTTAACATAAAATTGAGGATTTTAAACTTTTCCTAAAATAGATGAAGACCTGGAATAATTGGAACTCCATTGCACCATAGCCGCAATCAAATGGAGCTGAACATGGGCCTCCCCCTTTACATGGGGCATTTGTTTTCTAGTTTCCCATAAGTTCTTGTTACTAGATCCAAGTAGCAGCTGATATTTTTCACAGTATTTTCACTGTCACCTTTCCTTTAATAAAGGTTTGTTTGTTTTATTTATATTTAGAACTTTAACAAAAGGAAAATGAAAGATAAATTCAGGGAGTGTGTAAATTAAGGTTTGCATCACATTTAATTCCTTCATTTGCATTGACTGCCTGGCTGCTGCAGGCAATTGTATTTGCAAAACCAGGTTATAGAATGTGAGATGAGGAAGAGGTCTTAATATGTATTGACTAGCATCTGTTCTGTTCACTGCATTAAAAATATCGGTGACTTTTTTTTGCTATATTTATAAATCATTAAGTAAAATTATTTCTCCTTTGAAATTGCATAGCTGAATTATTTAAAATCTGAATCTAATAGTATGGAGAAACATTTAGTAAAGCAATATTTAAGTAATATTAGCTAAACATACTTGAATACTTTTACCCACTGTAGTGACTGGCATAAGAGTGGTGCCATAAGATGTGATTGGGTTTGAAGGTGCTGGTGTGAGGGGCAGTAGTGTGGGGTTTGGGTTGGACTATCCATGGAACTGGGGGGAGGGTTAGGGGAAGGAACAGGTGAACTCTGGGGATTTGCAGTTCTGTGGTGCAAACTACAGTGGTGGGAATATTCTTTTGGTATATATGGCAGTGAAGGCTTACTGATGTAGGATGTCAGGTATGGGGGGATATATGGGATAGGGCACACCTGAAGCATACTTCTGTGGAATAATGGAAGTGTTTGTAGCAGTTTAATGTTATTTATGAATTCCAAAAAAGATATTTATTATGTTTGTAAACTGGTCTGTTCCTCTGGGTGTGATACCCTTTGATTATATTAAATTCAAAGGTTTTAAGTTTACTTAATTAAAGCAATTTAGGGCCTTTGATTAGATGATGTAGTAAGGAATGGCTCAGGGTTGAGTCCCCACCCCCTTTGTGGGCTCTTTAAATGGACACTCAGTCAAGAAGACACACAGAAGAAGATACATGGAAGAAGAGAGAGAAAACTTACCAGTTTTGATCCTGGTCCCCCAGAAAGAGCTGAACCATTCTCTGACAGTTTGCAGCTAAAGAGACCAGAGCCTTGAGCATCTGAGAAGGTCTGGAAAGAAAGGACCCTTTAGCCTACAGATGAGGTTGGGAAGAAGCTGGGCCCATGGAACCTTAAAAGGAAGAGGAAGGCTGAATCCTTGCAGAGACTGGCAACCCACCTTGCTTCAGCACATGGCAGCAGACTTTGGTGAGGACATAACTCTTACAGTACCTTTAGTTGAACTCTTTAGGGCCTTGTAAAAGTAAGAATTTACCCCAAGTAAATGCCCTTTGTAAAAGCCAACAGACTTCTGATACTTTGCATGAGTGCCTCTTTGGCTGACTAATAGAGTGTTAATCTTGTTATAGTGTGTTATTTCAATGGGTGGAGATCCACACAATAAGTAAGAAAATATTAAACTCCCATCCTGGGCAGTCTTCCTTTGGTCTCAATTAGAGGGACAAGAATCCCTTGAGAACATAGGCAGTGCCTAGTAAAAGAAAACATACCAGGAAGTGGATGTGGCTCAAGTGATAGAGCATCCACCAACCCTATAGGAGGTCCAAGGTTCTGTACCCAGGTCCTCCTGGCCTGTGTGGTGAGCTGGCCCATGTGCAGTGCTGCAGTGTGCAAGGAGTGCCATGCCACGCTGGGTGACCCCTGTGTAGGGGTGCTCCATGCACAAGGAGTGCACCTGCAAGGAGAGCCGCCCCATGTGAAAAAAGTGCAGCCTGCCCAGGAGTGGTGCCACACAACATGGAGAGCTGACACAGCAAAATGACACAACAAAAAGAGACACAGATTCCTGGTGCCACCTGACAAGAATGCAAGTGGACACAGAAGAACACACAGCAAATGGACACAGAGAACAGACAACAGGGGTGGAGGGGGAAAGGGAGAGAAATAAATAAATATAAATATTTACAAAAATAAAGGAAAGAAAACATACCAATATGTCAAGTCCTCAATATTCTTACAAGTAAATCTGAATCTTATTTTTCAAAAATTGAAATGTAGTGGTTGCCATATGTTCCAAAGGGAGGAAAAAGGAAAAAATAAAATTGATGGAATAAAAAGCATTGGAATTATTCTGCATGATCTTGTAATAATGGATACAGGCCATTTTAAATTTTTTAAAACCTATAAAAATGTATGGTCCAAAATGTAAGCCATAATGTAATCCATTGATCATGCTTCAATATTAGTAGCAATACTTCAATATTTGTACATCAATTGTAACAAATGTACAATCTGCTGGTAAAATGTTATTAATAGGGGAGAGTGGAAAATTTGGGCAGGGGGAGCTTTGGGTATACGAGAATATTCTACATTTTCTAAGTGACTTTTCCGTAACTTAAAGCTTCTTTGAAGATAAAATGAAAAAAAAAAAAAGACAGTGGGGGACTTTGTAGAAGAAAATGTCACTGTACATACAAGAAAAGAGATCTTACAGTGATGAAAAACACAATGTCTAAAAATTTTTAAATTAATTTTTTTTTTGTATTTTATTTACTACTTTTAAAACATGTTATTTCATTTTCTTTTTTTTTTTTTTTCCTTCATTTTTGGAGAGGTTTTGGTTCACAGAAGGGTCACAAATGTGGCAGGGGAGAATCACTGGTGCAGGGTGTTGGTGATGGATGGATGTATTGGGAGGAGTGCACCTGGGGCATGCCTCTAAGATATATGGATATGTCTAAATGTACATGGGGCATTGTCTCAGTGGCTAGACACCCACAAAATAACTGAAAGAATATTGAATTTCTATCCTGGGAGTTCTGCTACATTCTCTCATATGACAGCAAGAATCCCCAGAGTTTAAGGGCTGTGCCCAGAGAGGGACGATAGACCATTATGTCAGACCCTTGATATTGATTATTGTACTTATCAACCTTATCCTTTTGAAATGGAAACTTAGCTTTGTATTATATATTGCCTAAGAGTTGCCTCCTGAAAGTCTCCTTGTTGCCCAACTATGGCCTCTCTCTAAGCCAAACTCAGCATATAAATGCACTACCTTCACCCCTGGTATGGGACATGACTTCTGGGGATGAGCCTCCCTGGCACCAAGGGATTACTACTGAACATCAACTAGCAGTGCATCTGGAGAAAAGCCCTTGACCAAATGGCAGAAATATTAATACAAGTGAGTTTTTATGGCTACGAGATTTCAAAGTGAGTCAGAAGGTCATTCCAGAGGTTATGCTTATTCACATCTCAGTAGGATCTCCTTGAATGCCACAGGAAACAATGCCTCAAACAGTGGGGCTCCTGAGAGCTCTAGATACATCGAGACACTATAGGCAGGGCAGACAGTCTCAGGAATTCAGCACCCTGTCAGTTAGGCCTCATTTTGGAATTTATGCTCCCCATTGTAATAGAGTTAGACTCATTTATATCTTTCCTATATGCAGCTCTTCTGCCCCTTTTACTTGAACCTATAATTTGCACTATACTTGTTAAATATGTGTCCCAGAGACTTAAATTTTTGTGGTGTTCATGTGCTATTTGAGCCCTGAATCTCAGCAGAGTTGAAACACCTACTCTCCAGTACATTTGGCTCACCCAGGACAACTAACAAAGAGATGAAGATGGATAATGCCCACCCCATCAATCAAAGAGTGTCTGCAGTTGTAAGCAAGATAGTTCCATCCATCTGCCCCATGGAATCTAAGCCCCCTCTCAATTAGAAACAGAGTGGGCATCACCATCCCCAAATCCTCAAGATTGGGGAATGAGCAATGAACTAAAGTAGATATTATTATTCCATTATAGACTCATTATTATTCTATCAATGGAAGAATGTGTATCATTGATATAAAGGTAGTGGCCATTAGAGGTACTGAGGGGAGGAAGAAGGAAGAATAAATTTTATATGGGGGCATTTTTGGGACATTGGAATTGTACTGCATGACATTGCAATGACAGATACTGGCCAGATATTTTTTTATAACCTACAAAATTGTGTAGGACAAAGTATAAACTATAATGTAAACTATAACCCATGCTTAGTAGAAATGCTTTAATATGTGCTCATTAATAGTAATAACAAATGTACCACACTAATGAAGGATGTTGTTGATGTGGAATGTGTGTTTATGGGGGAGGGTATGGGGCATATGGGAATCCCCTATATTTTTATGTAACATTTATGTAATCCAAATCTTCTTTAAAAATAAAGGATATAAAAAATATATGACGTGTGGATGTTTGTGATTCCTTAAAAATTATTGTAAAAAAATGAAATGATAATTATGTCTACTTTCTTATTTTATGTAAACATGAAAGAATATCGACAATGTTTTTGTTGTAATGAATAACTTAAATAAGAACGTTAAATAAGTATCTGTTAAGTACTTCAGAGCAAAGGTATTCCAACATCCATTTTCACTTTTGAAATAATCAAAAGAAACCAGGTAAATAAATTTTTAAAAGCAAGCAAAATATAAAACACTACTCATTTTTTTTTAAACTAGGAAATGGCCATAACACCTTAATTGTAAGATGGAAATAATAGCTGTCCTGGATTGTGAAATTTGAAACATAACATGAAAGAACAATTGAGGAGATATTGAGGCGCATGACCAGAATTGACTAAAGGTAACTTTAGTAAGATTTAGTAAATCTTTAGTAAGATTTAGTAAATCTTGAGAGTTCATTTGTCAAGATCAGGATTCAAAACAGGATAGGAATAACTCAGATGTAGCTGTTTGAAACATTATCTTATAATGAGATTCTCTTTTCTCCTTTACAAGTTATTAGGAATTCTATTAAATGTTCTATGTTGAATGGGCAGTATAGTCCACTGTATAGAGAAACACTTTTGGAATTTGCATTCTATACTAATTTTCAGATTGAGAGGTGAAAGCCTCAGGTCTCATCAGAAGTTATTCTTGTTAATTACTTTTCATATTTTCCTTGTTATTATGTATAATGAAATTATTTTGTTGAATTATAGTCATAAAATATTAAGAAAGAATGAAGATAATTATTTGCCATCTGAGCTTAACCATTAGGCCAAAAAACATGTCTAACGCGAACTTCTAAAACAAAATTATGGAAATAATTATAAGGTCCTTGCATTATATTGGAATAAAATATAATGAGCATAAATTTTTTTCTTTCAGAATACATTCAATGACTTTCTGTTCTCAAATTAATTATGGAAAAGCATTTAATCCAACATTTAAAAGGTATTTATAGTGTTGCCAAAGTGAGCTATTACATAAATGTGAGGGAGAAATGGATATTTTCAGGAGGTCATTAAACCTGTATGGGTTTGGGAAGTTGAGGCTTAAAATGTACCGAGGTCATTTTTGGAATGATGTAAATGCTTAGTAATGTAAGATGGTGATGGTAGCACAAAATTGTGAACATGATTAACAACGCTGAAATATATCTCTGAATATGATTGAAATAGGAAATGTTAGATTGTATATATGGTAACAGAATAAAATATTTTTAAAAATCCATGGAAATACACTACATAGTTAACCCTAAATTAAACCATGGACTTTAATTCATAGTACAATTATAAAAATGTGCTATCATCCATTATAACAAATGTTTCACAACAATGCAAAGTGTTTGTCACTGGTGATATACGGAAACACTATGTTTTATACATGATTGTTTCGCAAACACACAACTTGTTTAATAAAGGGGAAAAAATAATTCATACCACATTTATCTTATAAGAAAAAAACCTTCAGTAATACAAGAGTACTGAAGGTAACTGGCCAAGAATATAGTATACTAGAATTTGTACTGACTATTTTCCAAAAGCATAATTAGTTTCATGAAATTTATATGAATAAAATTATACGCAGAACCGAGTACATGGAAAATATCTTTCTATATTACTAATTTGATGAAGCATATTACATTGCTAAAATCCCAAATACACAATATATTTCATTTTCAAACTATGCAGTGCTTCTGGTAATAGGTCTGTTGAAAATTAAATTTTCAATTTGAAAAATATCTTAAGTGCCAAAGCAAAATTCCACTACTTGCACATCACCATTTCTTATAACTCTGAGCATCAACCCCAGAGTAAGGCTGTTCCATTTCTCCATGAGAAAGAACTCTTTCGAGCACAAACTCAGACAAGTTTTAATGTTTATGAGAAAATTATAAGATTTGAGAAGAGTGAGGGGACACATTCCAATACTCATTCATTCACTAACCTTAGGGGAATGAAATCCTCCAAAAAACCCTTTGAGTATTGAAATACACCTGAGAATGCCTCATAATTAGTGTGTTTGATACTTGATACTTTAAAAAGTTGAAGCTGCCTTGATGATATCAATAAAGAAGTATAATTTATTTGAAAATACTTCAGCATATACAATTTATACATGATGTTATTTATACAATGTATATTTACATAATATGCAATAAATCATTTAAGTGAAGCTTAACCAAGGTGGTAACTGAGAATGCACAGTCCCAAGTGTCTCTTGCTGACACCCATGACCAGAAGCAGCATCTACAAGCCAGTCTGATATCCCTAGTTACATGTATCAGCAATACTCATTGGAAAATATTTTTCATTCTTCTAAGAACAGGTTGGGTAAGAATCTAGTGAGGTTTGTATCCTTTACACTTAGTTTGATACTCTAGGCCAGGGGTTCTTAACAAGGGGTGCATGAACTTGAATTGAAAATTTAAAAAAAACAAACATTATTCTTGTGAAGATGTGTTGGTGTGGGTGTGATTTCTTATTTAATAATAAATAAATGTGGGCTTAGTAAGGGGTCCTTTTTCTCCACCTTACTGGCGAAGGGGTCTGTGGAACCAAAAAGGTTAAGAACCCATGCTCTAGATACTGTATTTAATAGTGAGTTCTGCTTTCTGATTGCCCAACCCTTGTTATAAAAGGGAGATTCCTGCCATCAGAATCTTTGCAGTTCCTTTGGGCTCACTTTTCATCCTAGATCGTGGTTGAATTACTTACAGTCATGCACAACCAAAATGCCTAGATCAATTTGTTTCTTTCATTTGGACACTGAAGGATCAATGTTTGACCTTTATAACATGCTGTTCTCTCTACAATGGAATACTTTTCTCCCACTCCACTCTCTATCTTCCCAACAAATTCTGATTCATCATTTAAGACTCACGTTTCACTTCTATATAGTTCTCTCTTCAACTCCCAGGCAGAATAAGAAGTGCCCCATTTATACCGTTACAGCACATTCTTCTATTATACCACATTTTACTTTCCTAAAACTGTTGGAATGTTTCTCCTAATCTGACTGTACAGACAAACAAGTTATTTACTTATTTATTTAGTCATTTAATATTTTTATTGAAATATATCATTCATACATAAACATACATAAGCAATAAGTGCATAGTAAAAGTTTTGAGCTTACAAAGTAAACATGCATAACATCAGATACAAGGGTCCCATACATCACCACTCCACCAACACCTTGCATTTGTTATGAACTATGCGAGAGCATCATCAACATATTATTAGTTATAGTCCATATCTTGTGTTATTAATTCTGAAATATTTCAAACATACATAGTATATCCACATACTTACCACCTAGCTTTAGCATTTGCCATATTTGCTATAAAATACTAAGAAATAAAACATGATGCAACATTGTAGTACTTCATGTTCCCCTTTCCTACTCAAGAGAGATAACTTATACTTTAAATTTGATATTTATCATTCCTATGGAAATCTTCATATTTTTATTATATGTGTAGGTATGTATAAAAAACTATTGTATTGAATGTTTTCTATATAACTTTCTGCAACTTGCTTATGGCAACAATGACATTTGATATTTATTCAAGTTGATACATATAATGCTACTCAATTGTAATTGCTTAATGTAATTGCTCTATTTTCTACTTTATTTGTATATGTTTAAATCGTCCATTGTTTATCAATGAACATTTAGGCTGTTTCCAAATTTTTCAGTTACAAACTATACTGTAATAAACATTTTTAAATAAAAACGTCTTTGATGTCCACAACTTATTTGAATGTTAGATGATTAAGCCACTAGAAAATACATTTAGTAACACTGATGAATAATTTAGTTTAGAGAAGAAATTGGCTACATGCATTTATTATTTCAGCGAAATTTTAATGATCTCCTACTATAAAGCCAAGGATTATTCAAGACCCAAAGTATGTAGCAGAGAATTGGGCAGACAAAATCTTGCAGACTGGAGGTGGTGATAGACAGCAAATATGGAAAAAATAAATACTCAACAATTTTAGGTACTCTGAAGATAAATGAGTCTGTACAATAGACAGGGAGATAAAGTCCAGTTGGAAGAAGCTGTTATTTTATAGAGTCTAAAAGAAGGCTCTCTGTGTGTGGAAATCAAGCAGATACATAAATGGAGTAGACTGTACATCTAACATTCTTTTTTAAAAAATTAAATATGACAATTTATTTAGAGCCTCTCAATTTTCTCATTTGTAAACTTCAAGTTACACTTTTATTTTTATTTCAAAAGTAGTGAGTTAACCAAACAATCATGTGTACCAGGCAGGCTTCCATAAATTGCCCTACCACCAACACCTTACATTGTTGTGACGCGTTTGTTACAATTAATGAAAGAACAGTGCCATAATACTACTGCTACCTACAGTCCATCGCTTATATTTGGCTTATTTTTCCCACAAACTATCCTATTATGAACTCTATGTATTAGTACTGTATATTTGTTATAGTTCATGAGAGAACATTCTCATATTTGTACTGATAACCACAGTCCACCATTCACCATGGTGTTCACTGTGTTATACAGTCCCCTGCTTTGTATAATCCATCCAAGGTGTACCTCGGTGGCTGTCAGTTTCATCAAAGAGTTGTACTGTGATCAGCTAAGAACTTTCAGAACATTTTCATTACTCAAAAAGGAAAAATGCCCTACCCTGTATGCCCCCCATTATTGATCTTTATCTTGATATATTATCTTCTTTGCCATTGCTGTGACAATATTACATTACTGTCAACCAAAGTCTAGATGTTATATTAGTTATATTTTCCCATGTATCTCCACATTTTAACAGCTAGTAATAAAAGAACATTCCTATATTTGTACAATTAACCATAATCATCATCTTCAAAATCATTATTTATACTGCCCCTAGATTATCCTCTATCTTTCTTACAATCGACAATAACCTCCCTAGACTACACCTTTCAACCACAATCACATTTATAACCTACAGCATTGTTTATACTACTATAACATTTTACCATTAACTCTAACCACTTCCCCATATTTACAATCTTACTTATTAAAAATTTTACATACAGTCCCAATCCACATTCTGTCTCCTAGTAACCTACCCTCTAGAGTTTAACTCCAGGAATTTACTCATTGATTTCATTATATTAGTGAGACCATACAATATGTGTCCTTCTCTGTCACTTTATCTCATTCAATATAAGTCCTCAAGGTTCATCCATGTTGTCATATGCATCACAAGTTCATTTTTTCTTACAGCTGAATAGTATTCCATGATATGTATATTCCACATTGTGTTTATCCATTCATCAGTAGATGGATACGTTTGTTGTTTCCACCTTTTAGCAACTGTGAATAATGCTGCTGTGGACATAGGAGTGCAAATATATGTTCACATACTTGCTTTCAGCTCTTCGGAATATATACCAGTAGTGGGATTGCCACATCATATTGGTTCTATGTTTAGCTTCCTGAAGAACCTTCAAGCCGTCCTCCATAGAGGCTCCACTTCACATTATCAGTAACAGTGAAGGAGCGTTCCCATTTCTTCACAACCTCTCCAAAAATTGTAGTTTTCTGTCTTTTTAATAATGACAATTATGTAAGGCATGAAATGATATCCCATTGTGGTTTTGTTATGAATTTCTCTAATAGCTAGTGATGTTGAGAATGTTTTCACATACTTTTATGGTGATTTATAATTCTTTTTGAAAAAAATTACTGTTCAATTCTTTTCCCATTTTTTCATTGGGTTGCTTGTCTTTTTATTGTTGAGTTGTAGAACCTCTTTATATAACATGGATATCAAACCCATATCTGATCTCATTACTTGTGATTGACTTGATGAGGTCTTCTATTTCTTCTAAGGTCAGTGTAGGTTGTTCATGTGTTTATAGGAATTTGTCTGTTTCATCTACATTGTCTAGTTTATTGGTGTACAGTTGTTCATAGCATCCTCTTATGATTTCTTTTATTTCTTCGTTGTCACTGGTAATGTCTTCTTCTCATTTCTGATTTTATTTATTTGCATCTTTTCTCTTTTTCTCTTTGTCAGTTTGGTTAAGGATTTTGTTGATTTTGTTGATCTCAAAGAACCAACTTTTGATTTTTTTGATTCTATTGTTTTTTGTTGCTGTTGTTGTTCTCAACTTCATTTATTTCTGCTTTGATTTTTTGTATTTCTTTCCTTCTGCTTGTTTGGAATAGTTTGCTTTTCTTTTTCCAGTACTTTCAATTGTGCAGTTAGGTCTTTGATTTTAGCTATTTCTTCTGCTTTCAATATAAGCATTAAGGACTATACATTTCTTTCTCAATACTGCCTTCACTGTATCCCACAGGTTTTGGTATGTTGTGTTCTCATTTTCATTCATTCTGAGATATTTTCAAATTTCTCTTGTTATTTCTTCTTTGAACCAATGATTATTTAAGTGTTATTTAATGTCCATATATTTTTAAATTTTCCCTTTTCTGTCTATTATTGATTCTAGCTTCATTTCATTATGATCAGGGAAAGTGCTCTGTGTAATTTCAAACTTTAAAAAAGTTTATCAATAACTGTTTTGTGCCTCAATATATGTGGTTTATCCTAGAGAAACATCCATAAGCACCTGAGAAAAATGTATATTCTGCTGTTTTTGGTGTAATGCTCTATAAATGTCGGTTAGGCCTGGTTGATTTATTATATTATTCAATCTCTCTGTTTCCTTATTTATCCTTTGTCCAGATGTTCTAACCAATGCTGAGAGTATTGTATCGAAGTCTTCAACTATTATTGTAGAGATGTTTATTTCTCAGTTCAGTTTTGCCTAGGGGAGGTCTCGTGTTTTGGAGACTCCTGGCTAGGTGTATAAATATTTATGATTGCTATTTCTTCTTGGAGAATTGTCCCTTTTATTAGTATATAACAACCTGCTTCATCTCTTATAACAGTTTTGCATTTGAAATCTGTTTTGTATGACTAAGTATCTCTACTCAGATCTTTTTTGGTTACTCTTTGCATGGAATATCTTTTCCCAGCCCTTCACTTTCATCCTGATTATGTCCTGGTGTCTAAGGTGATTATCTTGTGGACAGCATATAGATGGCTCATTTGCTTTTTATCCATTCTGTCATTCTATTTTTTTAATTAATTTTCAATGTTATTACTGTAAAGGCATTACTTACTTCATTCATTTTATCCTTTCATTTTCCATTGTTGCTATCTTATGAAGGTCCTTTTTCTTTATTTTAACCCTTTTGCTTACCTTTACTAATAATCTTCATTTTCATTTCTATACTCTTTTCCAGGCCTCTCACCCTTGTCTTTTCCTTTTGGGCTCCCTTCTTATCTCTTGTAAATGTGTGCTTTTTCTTTAACTCTCTGTTTTAATTTGTCTGTGAAGACTTTAAACTTTATTTTTGAAGGGCAATTTGCTAGATAAATAATTCCTGGTTGGCAGTTTTTCTCTTTCAGTACCTTAAATACACCATTCCACTGCCTTCTTGCCTCTATGGTTTCTGATGAGAGATTAGCACTTAGTTTTATTAAGCTCCCTTTGTATATGATGCATTACTTCTCTCTTGCAACTTTCAGAATCCTTTCTATCTTTGGCATTTAAGATTCTGAATAGTAGGCATCTTGAAGTAGGTCTTATTCTGATTTATTCTGTTTGTGGTTCATTGTCCTTCTTAGATGTTGATATCAATGACTTTCTTAAGGTTTGGGGTGTTTTTGGTCATTATTTCCTCAAGTATTTTTTCTTCTTCTTCTTCATTCTCTTTTCTTTCTGGGACACCTCTCATGCATGACTGTACATACTGCATTGCTGTGGAATATGGCCAGAGGTTAAAATACTTCCATAACACAAATGAAGGTATGGACCTTAAAACATTAGGTCTTTTCAGGATGGAACACTGTCCTGAACAACCCATAACTGTTTGCAGAAAGAAGCATTTAAACTTTGCACAGCATACACAGGAATAATGTGGATGAGATTACTCCGGCAAAATGTTATCTAAAAAAATAAAGAGTAACTTTACTCCCATCCCTGAGATTGTCAATAAATACAGTGTGGAAGCTTGGGTTGAGACTCTTAGTCCTTGAGACTCTGAGTCCCCTGTTCCCATCTTTTCCTACTTCTTGTGTCTCTTTCTTAAGTTCTGGGCATCTCCCATTTGAGCAGTTCCTTTGTCACAATAATTAGCAACCCATTATCATTCAATTCCCTGAGACCCTATTTCATTTTGTCCATTCTTTTCTCTTTCTGTCATCCTGTTTTTTCAAATTCAGATACATGGTTCTCCAAGTCATTAATTCTGTCCTAAATCTGTGGTTACATGCCTCTAATGTATTTTTAATTTCATTCAATGTAATTTACTTTCCCATAATCTTTGCTACTTTTCTTTGCAGGCTTTCAAATTGTTCTGTATGCTCACCCAGTCTCTGCTTAATATCCTTTAACTCTTTAGTAATATTTTCCTTCAACTTCTTGAATTGATTTAGGAACTTTGTGTGAACATCATTGTTTAGTTGTCTTAAATCCTGTGTCTCTACTGAATGTTTTATTTGATCCTTTGGCTGGGTCATATCTTCCTTTTTCTTAATATTGCTTGCAATACAGACATATATATATATATATATATATATATCTAGGCATATATATATATATCTAGGCATCTGATTATGTTGGTAAATTTACTCAGAGTAATTTCTCCCTCTTGCCTAGAGGGTATTTTTTCCTCAGCTCTTATTTGATTTTTGGTTCCAGTTATTCTATATCTTTAAGATTGCCCAGCTTAAGTTATCAAAGGAGGGCCAGGGACCTACTAAAGGGGCAGAGACCAGATTCAAGAGCACCTGGATATGAGACACTACGAAACCTTTTTGACTTATTGCAGTTTCCCAGCCTGCCAGCAGCTAGCGCTTTTTGGTGAACCTGTCCACTGAGGTGTCTTTTTCAATCTCCACTCTCTAGTAATTATGGTCTGGCCAGAGCTGAGATTCAAAATGGGTTTTCTGGCCAAACTCACTAATGTAAAACCATTCTCTGCTCTCTGCAGCACCCTTCCTCTTCCCAGGGAGATGTTTATTCCCCTTTCAGTTGGCCACAATGAGCCATAGGTTTTATGCAAGTTGTTCACCATGAGGGTGGGTGATAGGTGCCATTTCCAACTGTGGGGGTTAGTAACTCATGGTTTTTTACTTTAACCTCTTCATCTCCTGATCCTCTTCTTCCTGGAGGATGTGTAGCACTCTCCTGGTCTGTAGACCCCCAAAACAGTTCTATCAGAAAGATTTTTGCTCTTTCTCTATTTTTTTTGTAAGAGAGTTGAGTTTTGCCACCCTACTCTGATGCCATCTTCCCAGAAGTCCTGCATCTGACATTCCTGATGAATTAACGTAAACTTGTAAATTGTGCGAAATTTGTCAAGGTTATGCAGATGATAGTTTATATACTTTGTATTTAACACAAAAATATGGTATACCCATAAAAGTAAAACTTTCTGTGTATTTAGAAATGTTTTGTTTAATTTTATAGCACCAACAATAAAGTTGTGAAGAAATGTATTGTCATTGATATCAATGATATAAAAGCAATAGAAGGAAATCTTAGGAGTAGCAGCTCATATTAACACTTATTAAGTATGGTCACACAGTCATGGGAAGTTGCATAAATAGATATTAATTGTTAAATAGATGCTTGCATTAAAAAATAACATGTTACTGAATGACATATCAAATGTGAGACAGTTCTCTGAAACTATGTAACCCAATTATCTCATTTTTAAAAATATTGTTTACTATCAAATTTGTTCTTTGCCTAATTGAATGGAGCTGAACTGTTAGGATTGCAGCTATTCTGGTTCCTTTGAAATGTATTTTGACACCAGGTTCTTAGGTACACAGGGCATTGAAATTATGCCATAGCAACAGGAGAACTTTTAACATGAGAAGAGCATTTGACAGTTGCATTGGCTGTGTTAAAATATTTTCACAAATTTCAGCTCCAAAGCAAATAGAAGCACACTGCGTTCTGTAAATTTAATTAGCATGCTGCCCCCTAGTTTGGTCTTTTAACAATCTGTCAATGTTTTACTTAAAATAGTATTTGAAAAGATTAAAATTTGTATTACTTAGCCATTTTCAATTCCACTGAGGCTAATATATGACATTTCTTTGGGGCTGCCATTTTATTTTATTATTACCCTGAAAGACTGTTAACTAATCATTATATAGACAATGATAAAAGGTACACATAAAAATTGAACATGGATATATACAATAAACATCTGTATTGTCTTAGAGAGAGTCATTCCATATTATCCTCTTCCAAGCAACCCTGAAAAAGAGCAGTCTGTGTATAAAATTTCATTAGCTTGGTACATCCAACCTTGAAGAATCAAATGGTTCATTAATTCTATATACATTACTGCAAAGAGATTTGAACCAGAACTCTGGAGTTGATCAAATCTATGTTCAGATCCAAACTCTGCCACTCATAAATTTTGTGACCATGGATTGGCCACTTTACATTCTTGAACTTCAGAATCCTCATTTGCTAAATGTGAATATTTACAACACTGATCTCATAGTGTTGGTGAGGTGGATTCAATAGACCTGAATTTAAGAACTTCACCTTCTTTCTGTTAAGAGTTCAATGACTGTCTGCTCCTACCATTTATGATCATTGAGCTCAGAGTAACTACACTGATCACAAGCACAATGTGCACCCAAACATGAATGAGTAAAACTGGATATTCAATACATGATTAAAAATAACAAAACACCAATTAGTTGTAGTAATTAGAAATATGTTTGTTTGTGAGTGACAGGAAGCCCAACTAATGGTAGCACTACAGATGGGTTTGCTTTTCTCAACTGTTATTAGTCAGCCAAAGGGATACTGATGCAAAATACCAGATATCTGTTGGCTTTTATAAAGGGTATTTATTTGGAGCAGAAGCCCACAGTGACCAGGCCATAAAGCATAAGTTACATCCCTCACCAAAGTCTGTTGCCACTTGTTGGAGCAAGATGGCTGCCACTGACAAATCCAAGTGTTCAGCCTTTCTGGGTTCCTCTCTTCCAGGGGCTGGTTTCTCTCTTGGCTCAGCTGCTCTGCTCTCTCCACAAGTCCAGCTGTAGACTATCAGACAAACAGCTCGTCTCTCTTCCCAGGGCCTCTGCTCTGTCCAGCCTTCTCTCCTTCCTCGTGTATCTGCTTCTCTATAGGTTTACCTTCCAGGCTCCAGGATCAAAACTCCAATGCTTTTCTCTGCCACATGGTTTTCTCTTGAGTCCCTGCCCAACATCCTACTGACATGGCCCAATCAAGGCCCTAATCATAATTTGATCACTCCCAGAGGAAAAGATCAGTTTACAAACATAATCCAATATCTATTTTTGGAATTCATAAACAATGCTAAACTGCTACATCAACTAACTGGATTTTAGGAGATATGCCGTTACTGGCCTAGGTTCAGCTATTCAGTGGGTTTACCAGGGACTCAAGCTTGTAACCTAAGACTACATGGTGGCTGCTACAGATGAACCTCACGAAAATGTTCATGGGCAGAAAAGGAGGTGTTCTTGGTCCTTTAAATAAATAAATAGAAATAAAAAGAGCTCCCACAACTTGCCATTAGAATATTGCTGATGATTTCTTGGCAATATCTGTTTCATGTAGTTATTTCCAGCTGTAGAGGGTACTGGAATAGCAAGCTGGGGATCTTGCAGTCTCCAACAAATTCAAGGTCATATTAGCAGGGTAAAAGGTAAAAAAATGAATGGTGGACAGACATTATTTTAGTGTCTGCCATAATAGTCACCAAGGGAAACATCAGAATTTTGTTAGACTTCCACATATTCATTTTATAGTTTAGTATTTATTGCTTTAATATTGAATTGCCTGTGGGAAAGTGGCATCACAAACATTTCACTGTTTAGGCCCTCTGAAATTTTAATTTAGCACTGATATGAGAAGATTTTATTTTGCAACAGAAAAATTTTATGGCCTTTTTGTTTGCTTTTCCTTGAAGACAAAATAGCATTTGGGCAAAATGCCACTAGTAAAATTGTTCCCAATTCCAAACTTCACTCATCTAGCACTAGGTATACTGGCTTTCCTTATTTTTCTCAAATATGGCAAGTTTTTTCCTACATCATGGCTTTCATATTTGTTATTCCTTTAATCTAGAAAGCTCTCTGACAGTCAACCCTCCACCCCCATCACCCCCATCTGCCCATGCCTGATTCCTTCTATATAATTAGGTTTGGTTGAAAAGGTCCTCTTCTTAGGGACGCTAACTCTGACCAGCTGCTACCTCCAACTAGTCTCTATTTCATTAGTCTGTTTCATTTCATTCATTTTCTTTACTTTATTCCTCTGAAATTATTTATGTATGTATCTACCTGCTTATTATCTAATACTTCCAAATTTAATGTAAATTCCTTGAGTTAAGGAATATTTGTCTTGTTAACACTGAATTCTCTGAACTTTAAACAATGCTTACTATATGGTAGCCACATAATAAATATTTTTTTAAATAAATGAGTGTATTCTTAATATAGTATATTCTTCACATGTGGTCAGAACAAGAAGTCATTTAAATATTAAACATTTAAATATTTGATTGAATCAAGAGAAAATAAAGTAACCACTCCATCCTTGTAACAGGAATATATTTGAGATTGACCACTCAAATCTTTCAGCACTTGAATGAGCCCTGCAAACTCAGGAAGCACTTATATCTTCCCACAGGTGAAAAACCTTTTTCTTTTCACTGATAAAGAATTCCAATATTCAGTCAACTGCTTGGTCAAATCTTGCTGTCCTGAGTGCCATTAGACTTTTCCTATGTCTGTCCGAAGGCATTATATATTAATTTAAGAATGTAATGCATACAAAGTAATATCCAAATACAAAGCACTTCTCTGTAGACTGTGTTAACAACTTCTAATACAAAAACTTGAAAGAGTGCCTTGCTTTGTCATTCCTATGAACAAAAATAAATGACTTATCATTTTCCCTTTAAGATAGTTAAATAACCAAGAGGCAAAAAAGTTCCCAATCCCTATTTAATTCAGTTCTATGAGATTCTGTATTTTTTCCAAGTTCTATCTGGAATGGCATTTGTGATTGTCAATGAAACAAAATATTATCCTTCTCAGAAAACAGTATGCCTTGGAAAATTTTCATGACAAAAAGAAATTGGTGTAGTTCAGTTTTCTTGAAAAAAAAAAAAAACCCACTAAGTTTTAGCTTTGATATAAAATAAAACTCTCACTTGTAGTAATAGTATGTAGAAATTTAAAAGTGCCATTTATACTTCTCTGGGTATGAAAATAATTGTTGATCCTAGCAGAGAACTAAAATTAAGGTACTTCATTCTTTCTTCCTCTTTTATTATATTAGATTTTAAAGAAAAGTCATGCATAAAATATAGGGTCCCCATATACCATCCTATTATTAACTATTTGCATTGGAGAGATACATTTGTTACAATTGATGAAAGCACATTTTTATAGTTGCTCTATTAACTATAGTCCATAGTTTAACTTAAGGTTCATAGCCTGTGTTTTGCAATTCCTTGGATTTTTTAAAAAAATTTATTCTAGTAACATATATTTATAAAACCAAAAATTCCTTTTTTAGCCACATTCAAAAATATAATTAAGTGCACTTAATTATGCTCACAATGTTGTGTTACCACCCCCAACATCTATTACCAAAACTTCCCCATCTTCCCAAATAGGAAATAAATATATTTTAAGCCTTTAAACTTAGTCCCTAGCCCTACCTTGTCCCCTGGTAACCAATATTCTAGGTTCTGACTCTGTAAGTTTTCTTATTCTAATTATTTCATATTAGTGAGATCATACAATATTTGTTCTTTTCTGTGTGACTTATTTTACTCAACATTATGTCTTCTAAGTTCTCCACATTGTCACATGTATCAGAATTTCATTCCTTTTCAAAGTTGAATAATATTCCATTGTGCATATATACCATATTTTGTTTATGCATTCAACAATTATTGGCACTTGGATTGCTTGCATCTTTGGCAATTGTGAATAATGCTGCTATGTACATAAGTGTCAAATATCTCTTTGAGTCCCTGTTTTCAGTTATTTTAGGTGTATAACTAGAAATGGGATCAATGTGTCCTATGGTAATTCTATACTTAATTTTCTGAGGAACTGTGAAACTAAAAGTTGCACCACTTTACATTTCTAACAGCAATGAATGAATATTCCTATTTCTCCAGCATCTTCTCCAAAACTTGTAATTTTTTGCTTTATTGAGAGTAGCTATTCTAGTGGGTGTGTAATTGTATCTTGTGTATTTTGATTTGCATTTCCCTAATGAATAATGATGTTGAACATTTTTTCTTGTGCTTTTTGACTATTTGTATATCTTTTTTGGAGAAAAGTCTATTCGTCTTTTGTCCATTTTTTAAATTGTTGAGTTGAAGAGTAACTTTACATATTCTGATATTAAACCTTTATAATTATGTGGTTTCCAAATACTTTCTCCCATAGTGTAGGCTGTTATTGTACTTTCATGACAAATTCCTTTCATGCATAAAAGGTTTTGTTTTTGATATGGTCCCATTTATCTTTTTTTTTTTTTTCTTTTAATGCCTGTGCTTTGGATATAAAGTCTAAGAAACCATTGCCTAACACAAGGCATTTCATTCTATTGTGATCAGAGAAAATACTTTGTATAAATTCAATATTTTTTGTTTCATTGAGGCTTTGTTTGTGGCCTAACATATGGCTTATCCTGGAGAATGATCCATGTGCATTTGATAAGAATGTATATTCTGTTGCTGTTCAGTCTAGTTGGTTTAGAGTATCATTCAAGTTTTCTATTTCCTTATAGGTCTTCTGTTTAGATGTTATATCCATTATTGAAAGTGGTGTATTAAAGTCTTTCACAACTATCTACTTCTACCTTCAAATCTGTCAGTATTTGCTTCATATATTTGCTTCATATATTCTGCTGCTAGGTGCATATATATTTATAATTGTTATATTTTCTTGTTGAATTGACCCCTTTATTAGTATATAATGACCATCTTTGTCCCTCACAACTGTTTGATTTATAATCTACTTTATCCGATATTAGTATAGCTCTCTTTTGTTTACTATTTCATGGTATATTTTTTTCCATTCTTTCACTTTCAACCAACTTACATCTTCAAGTTTACTAATTCTTTCTTCTGCCAGTTCCAATCTGGTGCTGAAACTCTCCTTGGAATTTTTCATTTCAGTTATTGTGGTATTCAACTCCACGAGTTCTGTTTATTTTCTTTTTTAAAATGTCTGTCTCTTTATATACTCATATTGTTCATTCATTGTTTTCTTGATATCCCTTAGTTATTTCACTGTATTTTCCTTCATCTCCTTAAGCATACTGAAGATAATTTTTCTATAAAATCTTTGTCTGCTGTGTCCCCAATCTATCTCCTTCATTGATGTTTTCTGGATTTTTAACATTTTCCTTTGAATGGACGACCATTTCCTGTTTGATTGTCTTGTAATCTTGTTGCACACTGTACATTTTTCAAATTTAAAAACAAATTTTTTTGAAAACTGTTTTTATTAGAGAAAACAATCATGCACATATGTGGAATTCCTATACAACACCCCTCCACCAACACACTATATTGTCACGGAACATTTGTTACAGATTATGAGATAATATCATCAGACTATTACTACTAACTATGGTCTATAATATACATTTGGTAGGATTTTTTCCATACCCCTTATTAACAAAGTACATCTTTTACATTGATGCAAGAATATTATGGTATTGCTGTTAACTATAGTGCATAGAATAAACTGCATTTTTCCCATGCTTCTCTACATTCTTACCACCTTGCAATAGCTGTATACATTTGTTCTAGCTCATAGAAGGACATTCTTATATTGTACTATTAAATACAATTCTCATCCACCTCTGGGTTCACTATGTTATTGAGTCCCTGGATTATTCTCTAGCTTTCTTTCAATTGACATTTACATCCCTAGACTACCCTTTTGAGCCACAATACCATCTATAAACAGTCGCATTAGTTCTACTCACTTTAATGTGTTATCATCAACTCTATTTATTTTCACACTTTTCACACTGTACATTTTAATACATTTTAATATTGTAAGATATGAACTCTGGTATTTACTTCCTGAGAAGTCCATTTATTAAGTTTGCAACTAGCTGATGATATGACAGAGATTTTCTTGAGTGTCAGAAGCTAACTAAGTGAAGCAAACCTAAGCAAAAAACACATTTCACCATTTTGCAATTTGGCTTTGTTTTGACAGGTGTTCGCCATCAATATTCAGCTGTCCTATCAGAGGGGTCAGCCCAAGGTGAATGCAATGTGCAGAGTCCTCCCAGTCTTTTCCTTGAACGTGTCTTTTCTTAAGCTTATGCCTCCTAGTGACCTTCGGAGTGCCTCTGTTTATATGAATTTGAATGCCCCCTCTACTTCCCATTAAATTGGGTTACTTCCTCTCTGGCACAGTCTCAATTATTTCTTACACTGCTTTGATTGTTTCAACCTGCATTTGATGGAGGGCAAACTCTGGGAGGAGGGACATGATAGAAGGGAGTTTCCCAAGTTAGTCTTTTCTAGCATGAACAAGGCCAGGGATCCATAAAGGGAGTGCTGACCAGCTCCACACTGCCCTGGGATAAAGGAAGGGCCAGAGAGGGCACCAGGAAACTTTTCCCACAGTTCCTCAAAGCTGCACTTACTTGACTTGGCACCTAGCCAGCATATGCAATCTTTCAACTGTCTTCCATAACTCTGAGGAAGCATACCATCTCTAAGTCTCCTCTGCCACCTTTGTATGGAATTAATTGGGACAATGGCTGCCCAAGGAACCAGTCCCCTAGTGTTTCGAAGTAGCCAGTCAAAAGCAGTGATCAGCAATCAGGCCATATTCCTTCTAGATGTTGGGAAACTGGATTTTCATGTTCCTTTCTGGCACCAGCAAGCTATGCCAGTGGCCGGTCCCTTTTGCTGCTTGTCACAAGAATGGGAAATGGGCAACATAATTGCCAAGCAGAAAGAAAAATTTACTGGTATTTACCATAATCTACCAGCTTTTTCCTCCAATTCTTCCCCACATGCTGTAGTATTCTGTTAGACTCAGGAGTTTTGAAATAGTTGATTGAGACAGTTACTGACTGTTTAATCATCTTTCTGGTGGAGGGGCTGATTTCTGGAGTTTCCCACAATCCCTTAATCTCTCTTAAGGTTTCCATATTATATGAAGTAATCCAATTAATGATCTTTCATATGAAAGGGAAAATAGTTTCTGTGGTGTTTTTTTGATCAGCATATAGGATAAACCAAGGTTTGAAAATTAAGCCACAATAAAGAAGATACAAAACTTGTCTTAATTAAAGTAACATTTATCAGATTTAACAAAAATGGTGTTTTCTCTCTATTAACTTTATTGTCATCTTGATATGGCCTATCATTCATAAAGGTTAGTCACAGAGTAGATGTATAATGGTTTTTCTTTCTTTTATTTATTTTTTCCTAACGAATGTCTATAGTGCAATAAAGGTTAGAGATCATGAAACTGGCTGTGCCATTTACAAAGCCTGTACAATTCATTGATTGCTAGTCTCCTGACTCACCCTTATAAATAGCTGAAAGGTTGTCTTCTCATTGACGAAAGTCTACCAAGAAGCAAGGCAATAGAATGTATTGATGAAATGTCTAAATGGGGAAAATGCAATAGCAATTCACTGTGAAATTCTAATTGGGAATCTGTTTTAAGACTTCACAGTTGAGAGATCATTTGTTTTCTCCTGCTTGTAAGCCAGTATTTTAAACATCAACTGACTGTTGCAGGATGCTGCAATGAGAGGTCTCAAATTTCAATTTAGGTGAAAAGATGGCACAATTGAGAGAAATTAGGTTCTTTATTGCCACTCCTTATCTTAACTGAAATCCTTCCCTCCTCAGAACTACATGCATTTCCAGCTCCAGCCCATCCTCCATCCTCCACCCTGAGGATGATCAAGATACGTCTTATATCAAGCCCTTTCCTCATCATTTAATAGACATTTCCTAATTTATAGGGACAATAACATTCTGAATTTGACATTATTAGTCTCATTTTATACTTGAACGTCCTGAGACTCAGAAGAACTTAAAAAATCTGTCCAAGATTTCAAAACTAGAATGTGGCAGCATTTGTCTTGTATAACTCTGACTCTACATTGATGTTTGAACTTCTCATGTACCCCAAGGCCAGTAAAGGGGAACCACTGACATTATCTAAGTTATTGCTGCTCTCTGACTACCATAACTATCTTCATATACAAATATGTTCTTTGAATCTCATGTAATTTAGCTAATCTTCTCACCTTTTTTTTGATAACATTGTCTGATCTTCTGGTTATTCCTTAACAATTATTGTGGTTTTGACCTGTACTTGGGTGATTTAGATATTCATGTTAATGACCTACTTTATACCCTGATCTCAACATTTCTTAATGTCTTCTCCAAAATTCTTCATGTCAGCTCCAGCAAATCACACTTAGGGATACATTTGTACTTAGTTATTATTCCAAAATGTTTAAACATAAAATGTTAAACTTTGACATCTCATTTTTACCACTATCAGACATTGTTCTATTTTTCTCAGTCTTTAACTACAGTCATTAGTTGGTATTGGGAGGTGCAACAAGTACCAAAAATGATGCATACCAAACAAATTTTTTCCCATAGGAATAATGTAAATACATTTACTGCATTCCCAAACCAAAGACAATGCACATTTTTAAGGCAATATGTAAAATCCTAGGGTTGTATGTCATTACTTTACCTGAGAAACAAACCTAAAAATTAATAAATACTTAGATTAAATAAAATAAAAACTTCACTTTATCTATCCTGAGAAGACTCCATGGCCTAATGGGATGATGGGAGGAGAATGGTGAGGAAGAGAAGTTACACGGAGTGTTGCTTGGAAGGATAGACCCCTCTAATAGAACATCGGGCACTTGCACTTCAGGTGTTCTTTCTCTATTCTGCCTTTTTTCAATTGCACCACAGACTCTGATACACTCTTTGTCACCTTCACTAAAAATATATTCAATGAGGACTGCTTCTGTCTTCTTTTCAGAATTCCTCAAAAGTATGAAAATGCTCATTCAAAGAATTCATATTTTTGCTTCTCAGGGCTTTGTCTGGATGCTACTTCTCTAAAAAGTTTTGAACTTCTGCCCATTTTGCACACCTTTCTTTTATCAAGGAACTGGGGACATCCTCTCTTATCTCCTCCTAACATGAATAAATCTCTTCAGCCACATCTTGTTGCTGCTGCTTCTCTAGTTCCTGCTGCTCTTCAGTGCTGAGCTCTTCACAATGTTCCTCCACTAACTCCTCAACATCAGAAGCATCACTCTCCAGACCCATGGATTGGCCCAAAGATACAGTATCCTGCACAACTGTACCCTCTGTACCTGCAGACTTGGGGTCTGACTCAAACCCTTCGAAGTCTCTCTAAGTCATAGCTTCTACCCACTAACTCTTCCATGCCAAAATCATTGCCCTATAAGAGACTTCGTTCCAGGTTTTATTAATAAGGTTAAGGCAGTGCAGAATATTGAAATGCTCCCTCCAGAATTCTATGAAGGTCACCTCGGTGTCAGAGGTGATCTCAAAGTACCTTTGGAAAAGCACCCTGGTGTACAACTTTTTGAAATTTGAAATGACCTGCTAGTCCATGGGCTGGATGAGAGGAGAAGGGTTGGGGGGCAGGAACCTTACAGTGATGAAGCTGAACTCCTCCAGTAGGTCATCCTTTAAGTGTGAAGGGTGGGCAGGTCCATCGTCTAAAAGTATGAGAATTTTCAGAGGCAAATCTTTCTCCAGAAAATATTTTTTTTTACCGAGGGATGAAACGCTTCATTTATCCACTTGGTGAAAAATTGCCTCATGACCCAAGCTTTGCTGTTTGCCCTCCACATCATGTGGAGTTTGCTTTTTATGACATTATGCTTCTTGAAAACTCTCAGGTTTTCACTGTGATATACTAGTAGACGCTTGAGTTTTAAGTCCCCTCTAGCATTCCCACACAACAATAGAGTGAACCTGTCCTTCATTTTTTAGTGACCTGGTAATGCCATCTCCTCTTTTGTGATGCCAATCTTACTCTCCATTTTTTTCCAAAAAACTCTGGTTTCCTCACAGTTAAAAGCTTGGTGGGGAGCCTCTACATTGTCTTGAAATTCAATGACAAATTCAGCAGCAGCCTTTTTATTTGTACTCACTGCCTCACCATGCTTCATAACACTTTGGAAACAGATCCTCTTAAAAATTACCAACCCACGTGTGGCTGGCCTTAGAAAGATCAACACTCTTATCACTCGGTTCTGGTTTATTTTTCAAAAGATCAGCATGCAACACTTTTGCTCTTTCACATATCATGGCTTCCAATACACTGTCCCTCACTATAACTGCTTCGCATTTACCCAAATTAGTAACACCTTTTCCTTGAGTATTTGGGAACACTGCTTTGTTACTGCTTTGACTCTTTTTGCAACATCAACCTTTTTTATCACTACTTTATTCTTAATGATGGTGGAGACTTGTTCCAGGCATACCATATTCACTAGCAAGATCAGTAATGCCAACAACACTCTCATATTTAAATATTATTTCTTTTTTTTTGCTCAATGGTGGTGCAAAGCAATTTTCTTTTCTGCTCGGCTCTATAACTGCTCATTTCCTTAGGACCTATGATGAGAAAAAAACTCCACAAAAATACACAAAATGACCACAAGAGCTACGATTAGACTGCAATGGGATGTGCATAGGGCAAGAGCTACCACATGACTAACATGTGACCCTTGTTTCTGTTGAAAAGAGTAGTGAGTCAGAAGGCAAACAACACTGACAAGTTCTAGCTTGCACTTCAACTACCAAACAGACAATGAATACCAGGACAAAATTTTCATATCAAAACGCATCAAGTACCAAATTCAATGAGTTTCAAAGCTGTTGAGTACAACGGTATGACTGTACTCTTGTTTATCACCTCATCAATATCTCCCTTATTCTGACCTCTCAGTTGATTAATTCTCTTAGATGGTTCACTTACTTTCCAATAATGGTGAAAGAGTGAAAACTCTACCTTTTCTGTTCTCTTATCGCAGATTGCTTTAATCTCCCCCTTTCTCCACTTTCATCACAAACTGCTCTAATTTCCTTTTTCTGCCCTTACCACAAAACTGCCTGATATAGGCAGCAACTGACCCCAACCAGGCTACAGGAATTCTTTGCCAAATATAGGTGCACTTGCTGCAAAATATAACCTAAACTAAACTTTCCTCCAAAAATTCCTTCCCTACAATGTGTTAAGGATGCCATTAACTGATCATGCGATGTGTGATTTAGTACACCACAGATTTGTGCCTGTTCCTTCTGTCCCTTCCTATTTTACCCAATCCTTTAAGCCTAACCCCATGCACAAACCCCATAAAAATCCTCAGCTTCTACAACTGGAAGAGGTTGATTTGAACAGATCTTCTCTCTCCTTGTTTGGCACCCTTGCATAAGAGTTCTTTTCTTGAAATTCTGGTATCATGACATTAACTTCTGTGCACATCAGGCAATCAACCATTGCTTAATAGCAATGGTCTAGTAAAAACAGTAGAAATAATAACAACTTTAATACCATTATCCTTGCTTAATAATTGTCATTCATTGTAGAAAGCACTTCATATATTTACGAAACTTAATCTCACAGTAGTAAAGCTAACCACGTGAAGTCATGTAGTCAATAAATGACATAACTAGAAGAAAACAAACAAACAAACATGTTTTCTGGTATCACTCCAAAGTCCCTGTTCTTTTCTTTACTTTTTATTTTTTAATGGAGAAGATGTATTTGTGCAGAAAAATCATTCATAAAATATAGCGTTCTCACACAGCACCCTATTATTACAACTTACATTAGAGTAGAATATGTGTTACAATTGATTTAAGAGTAATTTTATAATTGTACAATAAACTATAGACCATAGTTTACATTAGGTTTTAAAATTTTTTTATTCTTATAACATATATGCAGCCTAAAATTTCCTCTTTAAGCCACATTCAAATATATAATTCAGTGCTGTTAATTATGATCACAATGTTGTGTTACCATCTCTGCCATTTATTACCAAAACTGCTCCATCACCCCAAATAAGAACCCAATACATTTCATCATTAAAACAGTATTCCCTATACCTACCCTGTCCCCTGGTAGCCTATATTTTAGGTTCTGAATCTATGAGTTTGCTTATTCTAATTATTTCGTATTAGTGAGATTATATAGTAGTCCTTTTCCACGTGGCTTATTTTACTCAACATGTCACATGTATCAGAACTTCATTTTTACAACTGAATAATATTCTATTCTACATATATACCATATTTTGTTTATGCATTCATTGTTGATGGATACTTAGATTGCTTCTATTCCTTTGGAAATTATGAATACTGCTGATATGAACATCAGTGTGCAAATATTTGAGTACCTGCTTTCAATTCTTTTGGATATATAACTAGAAGTGGGATTTTTGAGTCATACAGTATTTCTATAATTAACTTTCTGAAGAACTGCCAAGTTGTTTTCCAGAGCAGTTACTCCATTTTACAGTCCCACCAGCAATGAATGAGTATACCTATTTCTCCACATCCTCTCCAACACTTCTAATTTTCCATTGTTTTAATAGTAGCCATTCTGGTGGGTGTGAATTGGTATCTCATGTGTGTGTGTGTGTGTGTGTGTGTGTTTGTTTCATGGAAAACATTCTTATATTTGTACTCAATGCATTGTTTTATATATTGTCAGCCATACTCATTGACCACAAGAGGATACACTATGCAATATGGCCCCATGTTTCATCTTTTAACTTTCCTTCTAGTGGCATACACAACCCTAAACTTTCCCTTTCATCCACTATCATACCCAGACATTAGTGCTGTTATTTACATTCACTCTAATGTGTTATCATCACTTCTATCCATTTCCAAACATTTACAATCAACTTTATTACCAATTTTGCACATATTAAGCATCAGCACCCCATTCTCTATTCTTATTCTAACTTCTGATGACCTATAGTCTACTAACTCCCTGAATTAGCTCATTACTTTTAGTTCATACTGGTGAGAGCATACAATATTTATCCTTTGGTGTCTGGATTGCTTCACTCAACATAATGCCCTCAAGGTATATCCGCATTTTCATATGCATTACAACTTCATTCCTTCTAAGAGCTGAATAATAGTCCACAGTTTGTTTATCCATTCATTGATTGATGGGCCCCTGGGTTGTTTCCATATTTGGCAATTATGAATTATGCTGCTATGAATGTCAGTGTGCAAATGTCTGTTTGCATCCCTGCTTTCAGTTCTTCTGAGTATATACCTAGTAGTGAGATTGTCAAATAATATGGAAGATCTACATTTAACTTTCTGAGTAATTGCCAGTCTTCACCAGCAGCTGCACCAAGAGTGAATAAGCATTCTTATTTCTCTACACCATTTTTAACACTTGTAGTTTTCTGTTTTTTTAGTGTCTCTTCTAATAGGTGTGAAATAAAATCTCATTTCCTTAATAGCTAGTGGTATTGAGAATCTTTTCATGTGTTTTAGTGCCATTTGTATTTCTTCTTTGGAAAAATGTCTATTCAAGTCTTTTGTCCATTTTTAATTGAGTCATTTGTCTTTTAATCATTGAATTGTAGGATCTCTTTATGTATTATATATATTAAATCTTTACCAGATAAAAGGTTATCAAATACTTTTTCCCATTGAATAGCCTGTCTTTTCACTTTCTTGTCAAGTCATTTGAAGCACAAAAGTATTTAATTTTGTGGTGGTCCCATATATCTATTTTTTCCTTTCTTGCCTGTGTTTTGGGTGTAAGGCCTAAGAAACCACCTCCCACTACCAGATCTTGAAGATATTTTCCTACATTTTCTTTTAGAGTTTTACAGTCCTGGCTTTTATATTTAAGTCTTTCTTTTATTTTGAGTTAATTTTTGGATAGGGTGTAAGATAGAGGTCCTCTTTCATTCTTGTCAAGATGGATATCCAATTGTCCTAGCATCATTTGTTCAAACGACTGTTCTGTTTTCAATTTTAATGAGGTCTCATTTATCTATTTTTTTATTTTGTTGTTTATGTTTTGGGTATGTAATCTAAGAAACTATAAGCTAACAGAAGGTCCTCTAGAGGCTTTCTTGTGCTTTCTTCTAAGAGTTCTATAGTTCTGGATCTTATAGTTATGTCTTTAATCCAGTTTGGGTAGGTTTTTACATGTGGTATCAGGTAGGGTTACACCTTCATTCTTTCACATATGGATATCAAGTTTTCCCAGTATAATTGGTTGAAGAGACTATTCTTTCCCAATTGAATGGAGTTGGCAGCCTTGTCAAAAATCAGTTCTGAGGGACGAGTGGTGTATTGAAGTCTCTCCTATTTATGTAGAATTGTCTATTTCTTCCCTCAAATCTCTCAATATTTGCTTCATATAATTTATCGCACCACTCTGTCTCATTAGCCACAGCCCCTCTGACACTGCACCTGTAATTATCATTGTCCAGTGTCTTTCTACTTGTTCTCCAAAGCTCTACCTCTGAGTCATCATCATGCAGCAGTAACAATTGTAGTCAGCTTCCATCACAATCAGTTTAACTGTGACTACAATCTTTAATTATCCTTAAACCCTTCAGCTCCTCCACCAAAAAAAATACCTGTAAACATGCAAAAGGCACGAACCTGCCCACACACATGTGCAGAAGATAACCTTGCATCCTAATTTATGGAAAATATTCAGGTTTTCAGGGAGGAAGTTTCTCAACATTTTGTCTCTCCTTACCTCCTATACGCTCACTGAACCTATATGCTATCCTTCCTATTTAAGTAGATAAAATGTTTCCACCTGATATGTGGGGTTCCTTTCCCTCAGGACATTGCCCCAACAATACTTTACTTCCATCTGTATGTTGTTCCTCCCTCTGATAATTGCCTCACGCTTGAGGCAGTGGTTGACTGGCAACCCAGTTCCCTAATTTCTGGATCCCTCTCTGAGAGCCTTCAGACCTGTAATGGCCTCTGCACTGATAAAGAAGTCAGTCCTCAAATCACTTCCTCTCTGTAAACATTATTTGAACAAAGTTGTACACGAACCAACATTTTTGTATTTGTTCTGCAATATACTTTCTACATATTTCTGTCCTATCATTTTAGGACAATTTCAGAGGAGAAATTTAGAAGTGTGTCGACTGTACCTTTAACTGGGTGTTTTATCTTGTTACATTGAGTTATTGTTTTGTATGTCTGTATTTACCACTATATTCTGAATTATTGGAGGCAGAACTTATTTATCAACTCATTTTTCCATTCTCTACAACTATGCACAATTCTTGAATAATAATCAAGCATTGCTGAATGTGAATGAAAGAGCAAATGAATAAATAAATGAAAAAATGTTCACAATGATTTGAAATCCAAAGACCAGTCTTGGAGTACAGGATTGACATTTTACCATCTGTATGAAGTGGTAAAATATATTTCACATTTCTGGTCTTCAACTTCCCTATTTGTAAGTTAAAAATAATACAGTTCATCCTGTGCACCTGATAATTAATTCTAAGATGCAGTCAAATAATAGATACAAACATGCTTTGTGCATTATTAAATGTTGACAGTGATTGTTTGACAGTTTGTCTTTTGACAAATCTCATTATATAGAGGCAATGAAAAATTGATTAATTTAGGGCAATTTTCACTATATCTATTGCATAGCTACTATGTTCCAAGTACAATTCTTGGTGCTGAGATATAACAGTGCTCACACAGACCAATCCTTGCTCACATGGAGTATATTTTCTAGTGGGTGATAGAAGATAGGTATCAGTTTTCCACTTGCCTTTGCAACAAATTACCATAAAATTAGTGAGTTAAAACAAAACAAAACTTGATCATTTTATAGTTCTTTTGGCCAACAGTTAGCACAGGTTTCACAGGTTAAAATAAAAATGTTGGCAGGGCTGTGCTCCTTTGGAGGCTCTAGGGGAGAATCAGTTTTTTGCCTTTACAGTTCCTAGAGACCGTGGCTTATGGCCTCATTCTTCTATCTTCTCAGCCAGCAATGTTGGGTTAAATCTTCCCACTACCATGTCTCTGGTTGTGATACTCTCCCTCCTGCCTCCTTCTTTCAGTTATATAAAACCCCTCATGATCACATTGGAATCACCCAGATAATCAAGGATAATATCCCTATTTTAAAGTCAGCTGATTCCATCTACAATCATTTCCCCTTTCCCACATACTGTGACCTACTCACAAGGTCCAGGAATTAGGATATGGATATCTTTGGGAGGCTGCTATGCTGCCTCCCATAGTATGTTGGTTCTGTGTTCCTTTATGAATATGTGTCATACCAAATGAAATGATAAAAACGTAGACAATAAAATTTAATTTAATTTAATTTTTAAAGTTGACAGCAATGTCTTTCTCCTAAACACTGACTTTATTAATCACTTTTAAGACTTAAGGCTTTGGTAACCTTTTCGAATTATTGTAAACATTTTCATCCTTGAGGTTTTATGCTTATATTCTATAGTAGTATCATATGGGTTTTTGGTCTTTTCCCATTTTTTCACACATTGATAGTGAGGAACCTGGGAATTCTTTCCCCCAAATTATTGAAATGGAATGGAAATTGAAAAAAATATATAGCTTACTAGCACTGCAGCAAATTTTGCAAAACATTTATTTTCTCTCTGTAAATTGAAATCTGCTTATTTTAGAACAATTACATATGTTTGAGAAATATAAAAATAAGTTTTCAAATTTATTTCAGGACTAGGTCTAGAAAGATACATGTATTTTCACTACCAACACAATAAAATTATTCTTATTCTTATTCTTAACATATGTGTAAACTGATGCTCAAAAAAGAGTAAGTAACTTACCCAATATATGCTACTAATAAGCAGTAGTACAACATCTGAACTGAGAACCGAGCAGCCCTTGTCCCAGCCTTTGCTAATACATAAGAGACCAACAACTGCCTCATGTGCTTGGGGGTTTCTAATGGCATTAACAACAAGCATGCATGTTTAGAAAAGAGAAAAAAGCACCAGGATAATAGAGAAATTACAAGCCACACTAGACACAAGATACTTGTTTTTGCATTCTTTTTGGCCAATTTGACAAAAATTAAGACCATTAACACCATTCTACTATATAAATTTCCATGCAAATAATGGGAGTTGTAAAGTCCTTTGAAAGAGTAAAAACATTTTTAAAATGTTTGCCCAGAAGTGAGAATACTGGAGTAAAATGCATTCAAGAGTAAGAATTTTTCAAATGGCATGAAGCATTCCAAACCTCCCTTGGTTTTCAATTTAATTGCTGTTATACAACAAGGATTCACATGGGATAAAAATCTTTAGAAATGGTTTTAAAAATTCTCACACCTCACTGGAAATAAAAAAGCAAAGAATACCAGCACCTCTCAGTTAGCCAAAAATGTCCATGGCCAACAGAGGCTTGATTGAAAGGGACAGACTTATTTGTCATTGTAATGTCAAAGCAAGGATGAGGACAATGGAGTCAAACAGACTCCAATTCAAATCCAGGTGGTGTTTCTTTGTGATCTTGAGCAGGTCAGTGCCTCCCTCTGAATCTTAATATTTTTGTATTAAAACAGGGATTAACCAAGATCAGATTTATAAAGTGCTCAGCATATGATTTGTTATATACCAAATTTTAATATATTATATCTATTTATTTATTCATTTTTGAACAATATTCTGAGCACAGGAGAACATAATCCTTGTCCTAAGGAATAATCTGCTTTAGAGAGATAAAAAACCAATTGGCTAGGCAATACATTATGGTACACAGTGAAAATATTTTAATGAAATAAGAATATTGTGCTATGGGAACACACAGGAATGTCACCCAGGCCTGTCTGGGTGTCAGTTAAGGTATTTAGGAAGGACAGTATCTCAACTTAGACTCCAAGGTTGAACAACAGTAACTCACATGAGAAGTCAAGAAAATATTACAGATTAGAGAAACAGACTTAGAATTAGGGTGCCCTGCAATAGCCTAGTAGAGCCTGTCTCTAGAGATGGCAGGTGGAGAATGGGATATAAGGAGGTTGGAGAAAAAAGCAAAGGCCTGGTAAGGATTTTCATCCTCTTTCTATTCCTCCTCTGCAAAGATCAAGCAAGGTAAGGAGCAACACAAAATTCACTTATTATTTAATCCTTTTTCTATATGTACAGAGAGAAAATATTTAACAAGGCACTGACCAATCAGAGCAGTGGATGCCTTAATAATAGAGTCAGAGGAACGGATGGGAATACTTGAAGCAGGAGCTATTTTCAGATCAAATGAAAGTAGACCATATTTAAGAGCTGGCATGACCATCCTATGGGTACCATCTGAACAAGTGGTACAGTCCTGGATGAGGTTAAACAGCTGGTAAGCAAAGTCAACATTTAAATGGACATTTACCTTGAATGACTTTGAAGTAGATTAACATTCTTCCCCATCGCATATGTGCTCCAGAACATTTACACTCCAGGTATCTATCAGCAATTGGATCAAATTTTGTAACAAACCACATTGTTTACTGTCATGAAATTAACTGGTCAAGCTATTGGTGATTCTGGCACCATGAAGACTCTGATATGACCTTAGAATGATGAACAATTCAGAGATAAAATACCATTAGTGCAGGACTTGTGTTTTCAAAATATTTTCTTATTATCAAATTAATCCTCACAGCATTACAGCGGCATATATGGAGTAAGATTTCAATCATTTACAAATTTCTTCAAGTGAACTTTTACCACATTTATTGCCAGGATCCATAAAGGCAAGAGTTTCTCTAGATGATATCATCTATACTGAAGAAAATTAGGAAAGGAAACATATTGAGATAAAATGCATCTTGATAACTTTAAAATAAATGTGATATGACTGAAATGAAAAATGCAAATAAATATAGACATAGACTTTTATTATGAAAAATATGCCATAAATTAAATTAAAAAGATTACAAATGATGTGGGCTATGAGTGGGAGACTCAATCTCTTCAAAGATAACCTTAACCTAAGCTGTCTGTCCTGACTTGTGGGTGTGGGATGGTGAGAGGCTGCAGTCCTGTCCTTGGTGATCATGGCAATGACTCCAGTCCCAGGAAACAGTTTAGCAATGCAAACTCTATAAACTTTAAATATTCAGGGGAAATGCAAACCAAATGTGCTAAAAGCTTATCTAGAATGTATGAAGTCCATGCAAAAAGCTTACCTAGGATGTGGAAGATATATGCTAATTCAAGCCTATTGAGCACTGAAACAAAAGAACCATTTGGCCTTTCCTCTTTGTATAAAAGGGACTCAAAAAACTTGTTGGGGCTCGGGATTGAAACAGAAAGCCCCCAAGTCCAGCCGGCCTCAATAAACCATTTTTCTTTCTCAAAATCATTCCTCAGTCCTGGCCTCTCTATATGCAAATAATTGAACCTCTCTCAAATTCTACAACACAAATGCTAGGAATTACTCTCTCTCAAAGCCTTTAATCCATCCAATCTGAAAATGCATCTTATCCTAAAAACATTTATTTCCGTTGGCTATTTAGAATTAAACCAGATTAAAATTTGATATTCAACTCATTAATTGAACTGTATCTATTTAGTTAAAACTGAAAACAGGACTAAAAAATATCTTTGGTAGATTGGAGACAATTACATATTTTCCAAAGAAGAATAATGAAATAGTATAAAAATTAATGTTCATTTTTAGAAAAAATTGCTCCAAAATATTCTCCTAATCTATGAGTTACTACTGATATAATGCATTCATCTATTATTTTTATTACTTTTTTGTCTATGCATTATAAATACCAAGCAAAAAACCCTCCATTCCCCCTGCCCTCATCCACTTGTAACCTTTAATCCACTGCCTGCCTCTGAAAATATGTTATTTCAACATATTTCATAAAAGTGACATAGTAAAATATTTGTCCATGCATGCCTTGCTTATTTCACTCAACATAATGTGTTCAAGTTTCATCCATGTTGCATGATATCGCAATATCTCAGAACTTCGTTCTTTCTTAGGATGAATAATAGTACATTAGGTGTCTGTTATCATGCTTTCTTAATCTACTCTTTTGTTGATCAACAGGGATTCTTTCCACATTTTGGCTACTGTGAATAATTGTATTATGAACACTGGGATATAAGAATCAGTTTGAGATTTTCTTTCAGCTTTCTTTTGGTATGTAACTAGGAGTAGAATTGGTGGGTCATACAGTAATTCTATATTTAACTTTTTGAGGAACTGCCATATTGATTTCCACAGTGGCCGCACCATTTTATATTCCCACCAACAATGCACCAGTGAACCAATTTCTCCACATTTTTTCCAATATTTGTAATTTTACATTTAGGAAAAAAAAAGTAGCCATCACTGTGCTTGTGAAGTGATATCTCATTATGGTTTTCATTTACATTTCCCTAATAACTAATGATGTTGAACCTCTTTACATGTGCTTATTGGTTATCCATATATCTTGTTTGGGAAAATGTTCAAGTCCTTTGTCCTTTTTTTAAAGTGGATTATTGGTCTTTTCATTATTGCATAGTAAAAGTTCTTTTTTTCATTCTGGATGTTAAGCCCTTATACAGTTTGCAATTTTTTTTTTATTCTGTAAGTTGTATTTTCACTTTCTTGATAATGTCCTTGTGTGCCTAAAAGTTTTTAATTTTGATGAAGTTGAATTTATCTATTGTTTCTTTTGTTGCTCATGCTTTAAGTATAATATCCAAGTAGCCAGTGCCACCTCCCAAGTCATAAAAACTTGTCCCTATATTACCTTCTAAAATTTTATAATTTTAGCTCTCATATATCCTTGACCTTTTCAATATATATATATTTAACTCTTGAAGTCAGTTTTGATTACTTTTTAATTTTTTTTAGTATGTACCAGGGATTGAATCAGGGACCTGGTATATGGGAAGCAGACACTCAACCACTGAGCACACCTGTTCCTCTGATATTTTTTTCTACATGGTATGAAGTAGGTGACTAGCTTCATTCTTTCACATGTGGATATGCAGTTTTCCCAACATCTATTGTGAAGAGGCTATTATTTCCCCATTGCATGTTCTTGGCACCCTTGTCAAAAATCAAGTGCCATAAATTTGTGACACCATTTCTGGAATTTTGGTCTACTTGTCTATTTTTATGTTTCCATTATGGCAGATTTGTTAGTACATTTTGAAATCAAGTAGTACAAATTCTCCAACTGTTTTCTTCTTTTCCAAAATTGCTTTGGCTATTTGAGGCCCCCTCAAAGTTCCACATGAAGATGAAGATTTTCTTTTCCATTTCTGCAAAAATTGCTACTAGAACTTTGATAGGGATTATGTTGAATCTGTACATTGCTTTGGGTAGCCGTGATACCATAACAACATTAAGTCTTCCAAATCATGACTATAGGATATCTTGCCATTTATTTACATCTTCTTTAATTTCTTTTAGCAGCATTTTAAAAATTTTCAGTGTACAAGTCTTTCATATCCCTTGTTATATTTATTCTCAGCTACTTTATTCTTTCAGATGCTATTTTATAGCATAAATGAAATTATTTCTTAATTTATTCTTTTGATTATTTCTGGCCAAGAGAGCAATTTGTAAAACTTCCTACTCTGCCATTTTGCACTCACACTCTGGTATTTTAGACATGATCATGATATTTTGAAAATAGTGTTAGTTCAAGGGATTCTAACATTTCATAAAATCTGATGAAATGCAAGCAAGCACAAATAACTTATTTATTCAGAAAAACTTTCATACCCAGGGCACTAGACAAAGTGTTCTGAAAATATGCAATACATATTCTCTGACCTCAAGGAGTTGTTAGTCAAAGGCAGGAAGCATGGTTCATACACATAAAAGAGACTTAATTTGAATTGATAAATGATTAAAATAAGGAAAAAAAATAAATTAAGGAAGCAAAAAACATGATAGTTCAGAGATGGGAGAGGTACTTATTACCTGAGGAATTATGGCAAGTTCCACTGGAAGATTTGGGTTCCTGAAAAAGAGAAGTTTGCATAACTATCTAAAGAAATCTCAACTAGTTACTACTTAAATTAGGTATGATTCCAAGATGGTTTTATTAAAAGGTCCTTTCTAATTTGTATGCTGTAATTTTGACTCTTACAGGTAGAAGAGGACAGATTAGTATGTTTCATTATTCATTCATTTTTCATTTAACATACAATTATTGAACATTATTATGTATTTTGCATTGTTCTGTTTGCTCATGTTAGAGCAAAGGAGATAGAGGGAAGAGAATGTCTATCATCTTTTAGAGCTTATGTATTACTTGATAAATACAATAATAAAAGCAAATAAACAGGATAACTTAAGATGGTAAATGCAACACACTTCCAATTTGAAAAGACAAAGAAAATTAAAAACAAGGCCAATATGATCAGCAGTAATGAGATCAAGACAAGCAAGAAAATTTAAAGTGGTGGTTAGGGAAAGTTTCTTTAAAACAAATGGAGACAGTGACATGAATGTCTGGGGAAAGAATGCTTCCAGCAGAGGGACATGACAGTGCAGAGACCAAAGGGAGAATTGGTGCTTGAGAAACAGAAAGAAGTGTGGCTGGAGTGGAGATGGAGAATGACAGGAGACAAAATCTGAAAGACAGACAAGTGGTTATGTTAGGCCAGAAAGGGAACTGAGTTTTGTTTTGTTTTTTTCCTTTTTAGCAATTTTACTGAGTGTGGCAATTTAGCATTGTTTGAGAATCCCAAAAATAGATATCGGATTTTGTTTGTAAATTGTTCTGTTCCTTTGGAGCATGTTTCATTTTTACTTGATTAAATTAAAAATTAGGGCTTTGATTTGACCACATCAGTAGGATATTGCCAGAGAAAATGACATGGCAAAGGAGAGAGTTTGGAGTTTTTGATCCTGGAGACCCAGGAAGTAAAATACAGAGAAGCAGATATATAAGGAAAGACAGAAGGCTCATTAGTCATGTCAGAGACCCTTGGAAGAGAGCTGAGTGGTTCATGTGATAGTTTATAGCTGGCCTTGTAGAGATCAGAGTAGCTGAGCCTAGAGAGAAACAAGCCCTGGGGAGAGTCACAAGCCTTATGCTAACCTACAGCTGAGAAGGGAAGGAGCTGGTACCACAGATCCTTAGGAGGGAGAGGAAGGCTGAACTCTTGCAGAGACTGGCAGCCATCTTGCCTCCAGATGTGGCAACAGACTTTGTGTGTGAAAGTACCTCTTATAGTACCTTAAGTTGGACTCTTTCAGATCTGGTAACAGTAAGCTTCTCCCCCAACAAATTTCTTTACTTTGCATCAGTTCTCCTTTGCCTTAATAAAACACTGAGTTATGTCCATATACCATACAATCCATCCAAAGTGTACATTAGATGGATTTTGGTACAATCACAGAATTGTGCATTCATCACCACAGTCGATATAAGGGCATTTTCATTACTCCAAAAAGAAAGAAAAATACCTTTTTGCTGTTACCCTTCAATCCCTCTACCTATCTTCTGCCATACAAATCTACTAATCTAAATCCACTTATACAATTTATTTGTATTTACATTTTTATATAAATGAAGTCAAACAATATAAAGTCCTTTGTGTTTGGTTTCTGTCACTTACGATCATGCTCTCTCACTCTTTTTTACAAGTGATGAAAAAATATGAATATATTACTGTTCATTGGAATACATAGTTTGCTTTAAGTACATTTTATCTCAGACACCCTTTATCATATCTTATAATGTTAAGATATGGGTGGCGGACTTGGCCCAGTGGTTAGGGCGTCCGTCTACCACATGGGAGGTCCATGGTTCAAACCCTGGGCCTCCTTGACCCATGTGGAGCAGGCCCACGTGCAGTGCCGATGTGCGCAAGGAGTGCCATGCCACGTGGGGGTGTCCCCCGTGTAGGGGAGCCCCACACGCAAGGAGTGTGCCCTGTAAGGAGAGCCACCCAGCACGAAAGAAAGTGCAGCCTGCCCAGGAATGGTGCCGCACACACGGAAAGCTGACACAACAAGATGATGCAACAAAAAGAAACACAGATTCCTGTGCCACTGACAACAACAGAAGCAGACAAAGAAGACACAGCAAATGGACACAGAACAGACAACTGGGGTGGTGGGGGAAGGGGAGAGAAATAAATAAATAAATAAATAAATCTTTAAAAAAAGTTAAGGTATATTCATTCTGCTTCATCAAAGAACATTCTTAAATTTGTACTATTAATCACACTCAGCTGCTATAACAGGGTTTGCTCTGCTATACAGTCCCATATTTCATTATCTAGCTTTACTTCTAGTGACATGCACAACCTAAAATATCCCTTTCAACCACAATGTATACCCCTACATTGGTGCTGCTAATTACATTCATTTTAGTGTGCTATCATCACCTCTATCCAGTTCCAAGCACTTACAATCAGTCTTACTACCAGTTCTGAACAAATAAAGCTACTGCTTTCCATTCTCTATCATTCTTTCTATCTTCTGGTGACCAATCTCCCAACAATTAACTCCATGATTTTTATCATTATATTTAGCTCATATTTGAGATAATACAATATTTGTCCTTTTGTGTGTCTGGCTTATTTCACTGAACATCATATCCTCAAGGTTAATCCATGTTGTCATGTGCATCACAATTTCATTTCTCCTTATAACTGAATAATATCTCATCATATGCACATGCCACATTTTGTTTGTCCTTTCATTGGTTGATGGACATCTAGGTTATTTCCATCTTTTGGTAATTATGAATAATACTGCTATGAACATCAGTGTGCAAATATCTGCTTGCATCCCTGCTTTCAGTTCTTCTGAACATATGCCTAGGAATGGGATTGCTAGATCATATGGCCTTTCTATATTTAACTTTCTGAGGAACCCTCAGTCTTCCACAGCAGCTGCATCATTCTATACTCCCATCAATACTGAATAAGCATTCCTATTTCTCCACGTCCTCTCCAAATCTGCAGTTTTCTGTTGTTTTCTTTTAATGTGACCATTCTAATAAGTGTGAAATGATATCTCATTGTAGTTTTGATTTGTATTTCCCTAATACCAAATATTCCTGAACATCTTTTCATGTGTTTTTTTCCTGTTTGTATTTCCTCTTTGGAAAAATGTCTATTTATGTCTTTTGTACATTTTTTTAAAAACTGGGTTGTCTTTATATCATTGAATTGTAGGATTGTTTTATATATCATGGATATTTTATCAGAAGTGATTTCCAAATATTTTCTCCTATTGAGTAGGTTATCTTTCTCCCTTCTTGACAAAATCCTTTGAAATACAAAAGCATTTAAATTTGAGAAGGCCCCATTTATCTGTTTTTTCTTTTGTTGCTCATGCTTTCAGTGTAAGGTCTAAGAAACCATGTCCTACAAAAAGATCTTGAAGAAGCTTTCCTACATTTTTTTCCTAGGAGTTTTATGGTCCTAACTTTTATAGGTAGCTCTTTGATCCATTTTGAGTTAATTTTTGTATAAAGAGTGAGATGGGGATCCTCTTTCATTCTTTTGAATATGGATGTCCGGTTCTCCCAACACCATTTGTTGAACATACTGTTCTTTTCTAGTTGAGAGGGTTTGGTCACCTGTAAAAAGTTAATTGACTATAGAGATAGTAATATTTCTGAACTCTTGATCCAATTCTATTAATCTATATATCTATTTTTATGCCAATATCACATTTTTTTTTTTACCACTGTGGCTTTGTAGTATACTTTAAAGTGAGGAAGTGTGATTCCATTGACTTCATTTTTCTTTTGAAAGGTATTTTTGTCTATTCAGGGTCTCTTTCCCTTCCAAATAAATTTGGTAGTTTACTTTTCCATTTCTGCAAAGTAGGGTGTTGGAATTTTGTTTGAGATTGCATTGAATCCATTCATTAATTTGGTTAGAATTGATACCTTAACAATATTTAGTCATCCAGTATATGAACACATAGTGTTCTTCTACTTATTTAGGTCTTCTTTAATTTCTTTTAGCAATGTTTTGTAGTTTTCTGAGATCAGATCCTTTATATTCTTGCATAATTTATTCCTAGATATTTGATTCTTTTCTTTTCTATTGTGAATGAAATTTGTTTCCTGATTTCTTCCTCAGAATGCTCATATTTAGTGTATAGAAACTCTACTGATTTTTGCATATTGATCTTGTATCCTGCTCTACTCTTTGTTATTTCTTCCCTTCCACTTGCTTTGGGATTAGTTTGCAGATTTTTTTCTATTTTCTCCAGGGGTACAGTTAGGTCTGTGATTTTATATCTTTCTTCTTTTTTACTGTGAGCACTGAGGGCTATAAATTTCACTCTCAGCCCTGCCTTCCCTGTTTCACATAGGTTTTGATATATTGTGTTCTAATTTTCATTCATTATAAGATATTTATTTATTTTCTCTTCAAATTTCTTCTTTGACCCACTGATTATTTAAAAGTGTATTGCTTAGCTTCCATATACTTGTGAAATTTCCCATTCTCTGCCCATTATTCATTTCCAGTGTTATTCCATTATGATCAGAGAAATTGCTTTACATAATTTTAATCTTCTTAAATTTATTGAGACCTCTTTTTTTATCTAACATATGATCTATCCTGGAGAAACACCTATGAGCACTTAAGAAGAATGTATATCTTGCTGTCCTGGGATGCAATGTTTTATAGATATGTCTGTTAGGTCCAGTTCATTCATATTATTCAAGCACTCTGTTTCCTTATTGATCCTCCATTCAGATGTTCTATCCATTGATGAGAATGTTGTACTGAAATCTCCAACTATTACTGTAGTGAGATGTCTATTTCTCCCTTCAGTTTGCCAGTGTTTGCTTCATGCATTTTGGGGCATCCTCGTTAGGAGCATAAATATTTATTATTGTTATTCTTCTCAGGGAATTGCTCTTTTTCAGTTTTGCACTTTAAATTAGATATAAATTTAAAATATAAAATACTAATCGGATATTAGTATTGCTATTCCAGCTCATTTTTGGTTACTGGTTGCATGAAATATTTTTTTCTAACCCTTCACTTTCAGCCTATTTGTGTCCTTGCTTCTAATGTGAGTCTCTTGTTGACAGCTTATAGATGGATCATAATTTTCGAATCCATTCTGTCAGTCTGTGTCTTTTGATTAAGGAGTTCAATCCATTAACATCCAATACTATTACTGTAAAGGCATTACTTAGCTTGACCATTTTATCCTTTGGCTTTCCTATGTCATATATTACTATTGTTTGTCTTTTTACCCCTTTAGTTATCCTCGCTAATAATCTTCATTTCTACACTCTTCTCCAAGCCTTTTTCTCCTCTTATTTCCTTTCTTGCTGTAACATTCCTTTTACTATTTCTTCTAAAGTCAGTCTCTTGGTGAACTCTCTCTGTTTCTGTTAATCTGTGAAAATTTGAAACTAACCCTCATTTTTATGAGAAACAGAATTCTTGGCTCATAGTTTTTCAGTATGTTAAATATGTCATACCATTGCCTTTTTGCCTCCATGGTTTCTGATTAAAGATTTGCATTTAGTCTTATTGAGCTTGCCTTGTATATGATGCACTACTTTTCTCTTACTGCTTTCAGAGTCCTCTCTTCATCTTTGGCATTTGACAGTGTGAAAAGTAGGTGTCTCTATGTTGGTCTTTTTGGATTTATTATGTTTGGGGTGCACTGTCCTTCTTGGATATTAATATTTACGACTTTCAAGAGGGCTGGGAAGTTTTGGTCATTATTTCCTCATATATTTTTTCTGCCTCTTTTCCATTCTTTTCTCCTTCCAAGACACCCATAATGTGTATATTTGTGAGTTTTATACTGTCATTTGATTCCTTAAGACTCTGTTTAATTTTTTCCATTCTTTTTTCTATCTGTTCTGTCTTTTCAAGTTCAGATACTCTATCTTCTAATTCTTTTTGTTTTGCCATTTCGAATAAGCTGTTTTATACCTCTAATGTATTTTTATTCTTTCCATCGCAACTTTCATTCCCATATTTGTTACCTTTCTTTGCAAGCTTTCAAATTCTTCTTTATGCTCAATGTGCCTTTTCTTTTCTTTTTTTTTTAACTCGGTAAAAAATTTTTAATGAGAAAAAGAAAAAGTACACACTGAGACATGGATAAAGGCATGCTACAGGGTGAGATGTGCAACATGGGGCCCTGGATTAGGTCTTTTTGGGGCCTTTCTTTCTCCCCTTTCCCCATATTAAGGAGGGATCTCATCTATTTGCTGTCCCTGATTTGTTACCTTTCTAGATTCACCTGTTATCTTTCAGGGAAACAACAGGGAGGGTTTTCTGTTTGGAGTTATCCAGAGCTTCTTTTGAGCCTGAGAGTTTCAAATGGCACCTGTGACTTGGGTCTTGATGGACTTTTCAGCTGTAATTGTTATGGTCTTTTATCAAGAACCTGCCTTCCCTCAGAGGGTTTCCAGGCTGGACCTCACAGCCATGTTCTCTGCTGGGTTCCAGCTGTAATAGGATGCCTTCCCTCATTTCCTACACTAACCTGCCTCAACTCCACCCTCAGAAAGTTGATACTCATATTCTTAAGAGGGAGAGAAGGGCAATGGTCTTTCTTCTGTATCTGATTCCTGCTGATTAGGGTCCGTATTCTCTGCCTGATGGGGTGTGAACCACTTTGCTATTCTATTGAAATTGAAGGAAGTCAGGCCTTATACCATGGTTGGAAATGGATGAAATCCCTGCTTGATTAATATCTTGTTCTGGAAGATGTTGAGTATGAAAGAAATAAACAGAATTATGAAGATACATGAATAATAAAAGGATAAAGAGGATGGGGTAAGAGGTTCCAAAATGGGGCCAACCATGACATACTAGATCCTGAGAGTGAGAAAGTCTTGATACCTTCAGAGGCCACATACTCCTGAAGTTGATCAACTTTACCTTGTAAGTTTCAAATGCTTTCTAGGATTTATGTAAATGGAGCAATTTATGTAGAAATAGCATTCCTTCTTGAGGAACAGGGAGGTTCTCCCTGTACTGCTGTTAGCATGTTTAGGGCCTTGCAATTTTGCAACACCACAGTGGCAAGGGAGTCTATTTACTGTCTAAGAGCTTCTATGGTGTAGCTAGTATCATTCATGCTGTTGGTTAACTCTAAGGAGAGATTTGGTATAACAATCCCAGCTGGTTTGGTATAAACTACCAACCCCGGTTCCCCAGTTCTCGAGGCAATGATTATTCCTAGAACAGCTAGGAGATGGATGAGGAGAGGCACTGCTTTAGACATACACTCACAAAGACAATATAGGCAACAACAAGCCAAGCATATGGCAAACAAAATAAAGGCAGAACTTAAGAGAGCCAGTCTTTTAACTTATAGACATAGTCATTAACTATTTAGAAAATTAATTGTTTACCAAGACTTTTAACATATTCAGTATCCTTCTGCAATGATCTAAAATAGAAGAATTATTATGTTGATCAGGTATATAGGTACACAACACTTTATATTAGTCAGTGAACATGTTTCTCTCTGAGCTGCAGTTAATACATCTATGCTCCAGGTTTGCGATACCATACATGTTGTCTCCACGGGAGCAGGCCATAATGCCAATTGTGTTTGTTTAGGTTCATCTCACACCTAGTGTCTTCTTAATATCCTCTCTCTCTTTAGCTCTATTTTCCTTCAACTCCTTGAATTGATATAGGAGGTGTGAACATGATTGATCAGTTGTTTTAAGTCCTGCTTCACATCAGAGTTTTTAATTCATTCCTTTGGCTAGGTCATATCTTCCTGAATCTTTCCATGGCTTGTGATTTTTTGGCTGATGTCTAGGCATCTGGTTATTTTGGTGAGGTTACTCTTATGGTCAGTTTCTCTCTAACATCTGGGATTGTATTGTTGAGTGATTTTGCTTCAAACCTCTCTTTTGATTTTTGTTTCAACTTTTTCTAAATCTTTAAAACTGCCTTGATTTAAGTTATCAGAACAGGTTCAGAGACCCACTAATAGTGCACAGACCAGATCGAGGAGGCCTGGCTATAGGGATTAGAGAGACTCCAAAAAACCTTTTTGTCATTCAGTTTCCCAGCCTGTTAGCAGATGGTGCCTTTTGGTGAAACTTTCTATAGATTTGTCTCCATCAAATGCCTCCAACTGGTGTTTCCTTACTGATTAGAGCTATGATCCAAAGCTGGGCCCTGATGTTTAAATGCACTGAAGAAGAACCACATTCAGCCCTCTGCTCCACCTCCATCTTCCCAGGGAAGAAAACATCCTCTTCCCAGGGAGGAAAACATCTGCTTCCCCATCAGTTGGCAGTAAACAGCTATAGACAGTGTTTTCCTGAGTTTGATCACCTACAGGGTGAAGATGGGTGTCATTCTGTACTGTGGAAGTAAGTAACTCACAGTTTTCATTTTGACCTCTTTGTCTTTCTGACCCACTCCTTCCTAAATGATGTGCAGCCTTCCTCTGGTCTGCAGATCCCAAAAGCAGCTGCTTTAGACAGCTTCTGACCCTCCTCTGCTGTTTTTGTAATAGAGATGAGCCCTGCTGACCTACTCTGATGCCACCTTCCTGGGACTCAGGATTAATTTTTAAACTTTGAATGGTAGAAAGCCCTTCTAGGATTTTAATAAAGAAAGGGATGATAGGATAAGATTTATGATCTTGAGACTTTCTCTGTGTTTGCTGGATGAAAAATATATTTTATGAGGCTAGAATGAAATCAGGAGATGATTAATTGGAATAATTCAGGAAGAGGGGATGGTGTGTTGGACTACTGTGGTAAAGATAGTTGAGGTGGAAAGAAGAGGAAGGAACTTATTCTTAAAGGGAATTTTGAGAGGATTGGATAGGAAGAGAAACAAGAGTTCAGAATGTGACCTTCATTCTCCCCCTCCTCCAGTCTCACTGGGAACACTCTATAACCTAGCCATTTATAATTAATAAAACTAGACTTCAAAATACAAGTCATTCATCTATTTATTCAGCAAACACTTGTGTGTATATATTATTGCTGTCATGCTAAATACTATATACAGCACTGGGGTTGAGTAGTTTAAAGCAACAATAAAAATATGAAAACATGTGATTAAAGAAATGTAGAACATGCAGAGAGGAGGGACCAGATACTGGTTGCCTGGGAAATTAGAAATGACACTAACTTCCTAAGAAATATTCTCAACAACCAAATAGAAAGTAATTGGAATCCCAATTCTGCTGATTTCTGTGCCAATGCGGGGTAAATTATTTAATCTTTCTTGGGACCAAGTTTCCTTATCTGCAAAATGGGAAAGAAAAGGCCTATTCAAACCATTCTAGTATTACATGAATTAAAATATAGTGTCTGGTACAGTGCCTTCTACCTAGAAAGTAATCAATGAAGGCTAGTTATTATTTTTACCATTTTAACACACAGAAACATATTCTTTCTGAAAATCAGAGAAATCAGTCCAATTGAAATGTGTATCTATCCTTAAAATTATACCATAATGGTCAAGAGCACTGAAGCTAGGCTGTTTCAACTTGAAACCCCCTCATCCATTTACTTGCTATGTGAAAGTAAGTTTGTTACATTTCTTGTACCTAAGTTTTATAATATATACAATGTGAATAATAACAATATTTGCTTCATAAAGCTTTTGTGGGGATTAAATAAGAAAGCACATACAGATAGAGTTAAATAGTGCATGGCATAGAATAATCAAACAATATATGTTAACAGTTAATGCTATTTTAATTATTCATAGACAACTTCTGGAATTTTAAAAATTCATAACATAAGGGAAAGGAAAGGATGTGTTTGCCCCTTTAGAGCAATTCCTAAGACAGCAAAACTTGGTATGGCATAGGAGATGGGCTCTGGGAAGCCATGTGGCAGCAAGAGAGCATTGTGTCTCTGAGGCAAGAATGGACAAGATGGCCATAAATGAGAAGGTAGGAGAATTCTAAACATAAACATTTAACTCCTTTGTTTAAGGTAACTCCTTTTATCACCCATGAAAGCTTCTCTCACTAACCTACTTTCCACCATGGAAGGAATTCCATGACATGCTTTAAATCAAAGTGTTTGGGTGTTTTGATTCTTATAGATGAGTTGGAAAAATGAACCTCAGAAGAAATTTTACCTTTTGTGTTTTGAAACATTTTGGTGTTTGACAATTGCTACTCTTAGAAAATTGCATTAACTGATAGCACATTTGCTGTGGTTTAAGTCTATAGGTTTTATTAGTTTGATTATTATGAGGTTAAATCAAGGTTTACAGATACACATGCACACACACACACAAAAACAGTAAAACAAAGTTAGTTGCAATATTGCAGGACTGTGTTCACACATGTTTCTCTCTCTCTCTCCCTCTCCCCCCATCCCGCCTTGTGCAGTCTTTCTTTCTCTCTTTCTGTCTGTGTCTGTGAAAACTGAACACTCTCCCATTGGGATATTTTTATTCTGATTAAAACTCCAAACTCATCACACTACTCAACAGAAAATTTATCCATGATTAAATTTGCTAATTTTATGTTATTTCTATGATCATAACAGTTACCACAAGCAAATGATATTTTGTTGTTGTTTTGAGGCAAGTAAGCAAACAAACAAAATAAGATGTAGCCAATATAACACAATTTGTTGAACTCTCAAACACATCTAGCCTCCACAAAAAAAATCCTTTATAATAGAAACATTGTGTTTGTAGATATTATTTTTCAGCTTCCAATTATCTATTTCCAAATTGTGAGACTTTACATATAATATGCTAAATTGGCAGTTAACACTGAATTCAGAGTGTGGCAGTTGGAGGGTGAGAAGGGATGTTGGTTTGCTATTTTGCAACCTAAACAATTGAATGAGTCTCCAGCTTAGAATACATAAATTCATATATGAACAAACCCCAAAGAAATGGTAGATAAATAGGACATTTTACTACTTATATAGTGCAATTTACAAATAACTTTAAAAAAAGGTAATATTTATTTAATTGGCTAAATAAATCTATTCCAAACCCTAATCCTTAAAAAAAAAATCATGTGTACAATATAAGAAGTGTGGCTATCTGGATTCTTTCTTCACTAAGTACAGATTCATTGGCATAAAGATTATAAAATTCAATCCTGACAGACATCGGCAGCCATCTTGCTCCAACATGTGGAAATAGACTTTGGTATGGGAAGTAATTTATGCTTGATGGCCTGGTATCTGTAAGACCCTGCCCCAAATAAATACCCTCTATAAAAACCAACCCATTTCTGGTATTTTGCATTAGCACCCGTTTAGCTGACTAATACAATAACCCTAAATCAAAGACTACTTCCAAAAGACAACTACACAAGGACAACCCATTTCAGCATCAGGTGTAGTCCACTTTAAATATGTTTCTTTTTAAAAAGTTTCTATTTAAACAGTTTCTATGGAATCACAGAGAAGGTGAAAGGGAAAAGTATTTAGAGGTCAGTGCATGGAATTTTTAAAATGCCAAACAGGCATAATTCTTAAGACATTCTTGTAATTTGGGGAGAAAATATGCAAGTATAGAGATTGTTTACCTTTATTTTAGTATTTAAAGAAAATGGAAGGAGAGAGGCTGAGATCGCTAAGTTCAGACAGAAGTGGCAGAGCTTTCATAGCATGTGAATTCAGGTAGTGCGGTGTCAGATGCCATCCTTTCATGCTCTTTTTACTCCCCCTTTATCATCTTTTCTGGTACTGTTTTCTTTTCCAGTGCCTTCCTTCGCTCTCAGTATTCCACCCACCTTTCCAGTTCAGTGCATATTAGCTGACCTCCAGCTGCCAGTATCTGTTCTTCTCTTTTCCTCGTGGTTTTCTCTGAAGTGCAGAAAGGTCCCTCTGCTCACACAGGGGAAATGTCAGGGAATTAACATTCCTGGGAGAAGACTTCAAACAATGACTGATGGGAATTGGTATATAAAACCTCCAGCTCCCTTGACCTCTGATAAAATAGTTCAAAGGTGTGAATTCTTTGCTATTACCCAGCGCTTTCCCATGAGATTAATTTCTGCTTACCCCTGTGGTAGCTATTTTAATAATGTTCCTTTTTTAGTCTCTCTTCTCTCCCTCATATCGCTTTCCATTTCTCTATTGGTAATTGCTTTCCTTCCCAGATAAATCAATTGCGCTCAATTTCTTGTCTCAGGGTCTACTTCTCAGGAATTCTAATTGAAGGCAATTGGTTATCCTCTATGAACATAATAGAAGAGGTGGCAAAGAGAATGTTGTTGTTATTGTTGGTTTTCCTTTTTTTCTATTTCATTTTGCAATACAAATAATACATGTTTGTCTGTTTGTCTGGAAACTCTAAAGTCAGGGAATATAAGGACTAATATTATATTGCAGGTCATTATATCTCCAGGATTCATTACAGTGCATGGGACATATTCAATTTTCAAAGTTTTTTTTTCCTTTCATTTACAAGTTGATGTATTCAGAAAGAAGTAAGTTAGTACCTATTGCATACAATACTAATATGATGGCTGCAATGAATAATATACTGATGAATTCCAGTTCTTGTTTCCAAGGGCCTCACAGTCTGGTAGAGAAAATAAGATGCCCACCATTCACACAAGGTAGCAATTGTCCAGTGCTTTGAGTCATGGACAGTTGTTCTCTAACTGTTTTTATATTTACTTATAAATAGTAAAGAATTGAGACTATATGCATCTTAACTATCAGAACTGAGAACTAAGACCACTTGTGTCAGCATCTTTCCAGGAAATTCTTGCCCAAGAAGATAAAGTTGTAAACCAATAAACTGGTTTACAACTTTAGTAATAACTGCTTGCTTTAGTAAATCCTGGCATGGCCATGTTTGGACAAACATTTCACTCATCTGATTTTTATTAAATAGAATGCACACAAGGACTAAAGCCCACTAATAAAAACAATACAGCTCTCAAGGCTTACTTCAAGACCATTGTCTTTCTCTGGCCACAGACTCTAAAATATAATGTGAATTTGGTCTATTCCCAATTTGATCCTCACTTTGAAAAACATGCCTGAGTCCAGACCCCTATAAATATATTCTTCTGACCTTTCCCTTCTGAGTCATTACTAACACTCCATCAAAGTAATGTTCTCTCTAACTCTAGGAAATTTAATATATTTAGATTAGCTTGGTCTAAACCCTATCATGCTAGTGTTTTTAAGGAACAAGCAGACAACTGGTATACTTCAATTAAGCTCTGAAATTAATATTTGCTGTAAATATTTTATTACTATACTTATTTTACACATGAGGAAATCAGGCCTAGAGTGTAATGTCCCTAATATCACAAAGCTAAAACTAAGAAATGTGCAATCTACCTAATAATGAACCTCATAGCACAAAACTAAAATAATAAATGGTAAATAGGGTTTGATAGCAGAATACATATTACCTACCATAGCATTGCTATCAGAGCTGGTGTCTAGGTTCTTGGCTTCATTGCAAGAAAGATTTCAAGGATGAGCCACAAATTTAATTGGACAAGCAAAGGATTTATGGTGGGAGAGTGGGGATAAAACAAAAGAAAAAAAATTACACCTTCAATAATGAAGATAGGCATTTTCAAGGGAGAAAAATATGAAGTTATGCCCTGGAGCCCCCTGTTTTATAGGGGTACAGGACTCTAGGTTCTGTGCTGATAAGCAAGGACTTAGGGTGTAGGGACTCATACCCTAAGTGTAAGGTGTCTAGGAGTGTGGGTGGTGCGGCCTGGTGACATTGACTTCTTGCTGCTGTCCATGACATCTACAAGATATGTTGAGGAGTGTGTGATGTCACTGTTCATGAGGTGTGGGGTAACAGGAAAACTGAAAACGAGATAGGTGAATAGTAGTGGTGACCCTCTTGCCCCTTGCCCTTTTGCTGGCTGCCTTTGGATAACATAGCTTTTGTGTGTGTGTACTGTAAGCTGCAGGGTGTGTGATTGTAAGCCGCCCCTTCCTTACTTGCCTGTGTGACTCAGCAGGTTAATGCTAGCCAGCAGACCATGCCTCAGCTTCTCTTACAGGCTTATTAGGTTCTCTGACCCTTCCTTCTTAGGTCCTTACTGTATCCTGCTCAAATCCACCCCCACCCTCCAAGAGAGTTACACACTCTTAATCTTAAGGGGGAATTGAAAGGCGAAGATCATTCTTCTGTAATTGCTTCCCGATGATTAGGGATTGTGGTCTCTTCCTGACAGGGTATAAAACTCTCTTACTATGCTACTGAACTAGCAGAAGGGGAACTCACTTTCATGGTTGAGAATCGATGGTATCCACACATAAGCAGAAGTTTGTTTTGAAACTAATCAATCCTGGAAGAGATAAACTGAGTTAGAAGCTTAAATGTACAAGGACTTACTAAGAGTATGAGAAGAATGGTTGAGAGAGGGCTTAAGAGGGCTGGAAACTAAGGGGTGAGAGAGGTACAAGGACAGCAAGAATAGAATGCTGCTGGCAGCATTTTCTAATCTGCTTCCTGGTCTAGAGTTCTTTGATTTTGAAAGACCACAGCTGCTTAAAGTATTGAGTTGGGCTGAATAAGTTTTATCCATAAAATCAAAAAGGAATTCTGCAAGGTTCAGGCTGCAAGAGTTTTTATTTATTTATTTATTTATTTGGAGTTTTTATTAGGTACTTAGTTTTTGTTTTTTGAAGAGATGTTTTAGGCTGTCCAATGGCTGGCATTTATATTTTTCAGCAGGTGTTTTTGGTGTGTTGGCGCTTCTTTGGACAATGGGCTTTACTCGGGATAAATGCAGCCAGCTGGCAATCCCTTTAATGACCAACAGTCTGTTTGGTTGTGTGCACCTGCCTTGGTGCGAGCCTCATTGAGAAGGATATTGGATGAGCTTATGTGAAGCAGAAAGATTAACCTGAAGATGCAAACATATATGTTTAGTGGGTACCTGGAGAGGGAGACTCTCTCTGGTAAGCAAAGTGGCAGCTGAAGTTTCTCCCATAGGTCCTAAGACATGGGCCACCGATGGGCTAGCTCCATGTTTGCAATACCATACATGTTGTCTCTCCATAGGAACAGACTTTAATGTCAATTGTGTAAATTCTGATTACCTTAATCTGGTAATTATTGCTCCACTTGATGTATCTTTCACACAGTCAGTGTGCTGAAGCACTATTGGCTCTTGGAGGGAAGTTCCATTCTTTTACTGGCTTGGTGCACAGAGCTCTTTAGCACTATCAAACAGAGCCAGTCTGAAGGTAGTGTAGAGCCATTGCTGGCTGGTAGAACAACAAGAGTTTGAAACAGCAACATAGTTCCATTTACTTCAGAAGCATAATCAGAGGAGGCAGACAACTTTATTGCTTTAAGGGTTATAGTGATCTTCTTCACCAATAATTTACATGGTGAGACATGATGCATGGTACTGGGGGCATGGTTTAAATGCTTAAAAGAGTCTGACAAAGCTGAAATTTGTCTCCTTATTCTGTGGCCTTATGAATATGTTTACTGCCATAAGGCACCATTTGTGGCTAGGGTTGAGAACACACCTCAAATTTTGTATGATATAAACTAAGTTAGAATACTTTATAGGAGTACCCAATGCCTTAGCTATGCAGCACCCATGGCGGCCCCTTGATGGCCACATTCTTTGTGTGGCCACACGGCTGTTCCTTTTGCAGGGGTGGGGCAGATTATTTAGATATGGGCTAGAGCATTTGCCTCTTGATTCTCAGGTGGAGAGTTTGTTTCTGTGACCTATAACATCTTTTTTTTCAATTTTTTTTTAAAGATTTATTTATGTCTCTCCCCTCCCGCCCCCACCTGTTAGTCTGTTCTCTATGTCTATTTGCTGCATCCTCTTTTTCTGTTTCTGTTGTTATCAGCGACATGGGAATCTGTGTTTCTTTTTCGTTGCGTCATCTTGTTGTGTCAGCTCTCCATGTGTGCAGCCCCATTCTTGGGCAGGCTGCACTTACTTTTGTGCTGGGTGGCTCTCCTTACGGGGCGCACTCCTTGTACGTGGGGCTCCCCTACGTGGGGTCACCCCTGTGTGGCACAGCATTCCTTGCGCGCATCAGCACTGTGCATCGGCCAGCTCCACACGGGTCAAGGAGACCCGGGGTTTGAACCGCAGACCTCCCATGTGGTAGACGGACCCTAACCACTGGGCCAAATCCGCCGCCATATATAACATCTTTAAAATAATTAAAATCATGATTAACAACACTCTACTGCCATCAAACATTATGCAGAAAACACTGCCAAATTTCCAAGAACTCTATACAGTCTTTAAGTATCTATATGAATACCTTACCCACACAATTCTGACCAACAGAAAGTTAATTCTTTTTAATTTTTGTAACACCTTCTGAACACTTTTCAATTAACTTGTAACATACGTGAACTTCACTATTTTTATTACTTTACTGTTATACAAGATAAAGTAAATCTTTGAAATAGTTTTAAATAAAAAGACAACATTTAGGGTTTGACTTTGAGAAAGCAAAACTATTGAAAGTTGTTAGGCTTGAATGTGATGTTTTTTCAAAAGTGAGAAAACTTGTTTTTCTATCCAACTAAGGAATCATAAAGTGCAAGAAGCTGTTTTGATAAAACAGACTCTGCTTTGTATACTGATAATTCAGGAGGAAATTTGTTATAACCTTTGACTAAAACAGATAAATAATTTAAGAAACTGTTTCTGTAACAGACAGAGGACCAAACTAGTTTTGCATCAATGTAAATTTGACAATTGGTTTATTAATTACTCTCATTTTAAGGCTGTTAAAAGGTTTAATGATTCTTAAATTTCTTGCCTAGTAGATACCAGTTTTAAGCTAAACTTGTATTTCTTTGATCTTGTCATCCCAGCTCTTCCCCCATATCTCCTACATAGAGAAGGAGGTCTGGGGGTGCTGGGTAAGTCAAGGAGTTTAGGAAAAACTTTTTTCCTCTCCCAATAGTTTTTATACTCAGATTTCTATATGATCTTTTTATCCTGCCTAGGTTCTCTAATTTGGGCTCTAGGAATGTTCATTTACACATAAGCACTTATTTTACTTTTAGCAATTTAAACTGTGCTCTTTTAAGGATTTTTATTTGTTAATTTGATATTACCATCCCGAGGTGTGAAAATATACACTGGCCAAGTAGGTAGACACAAATAGAGAGTTAGACACAGAAACACACAACTTACTAATATTACCCATTGTAGCAGTTTGATATGGTTTATGAATTCCAAAAATAGATATTGGGTTATGTTTGTAAACTGGTCTGTACCTGGGCATGATTAAATTATGATTAGGGCTTTGATTGGGCCATGTCAGTGTGATGGCACCAATGGGGTGGGGACTCATCAATAAAACTACATGGCAGAGGAGAGGAGTAACTTGTAGCTTTGATGTTGGAGTTTTGATGCTAGAGTTTTGAGCTGCTGCCTGGGAAATAAGCACACAGAGGAACAGAGCAGCTGAGCCCAGAGAGAATCAAGCCCCAGGGAGAGAGACAGAGCCCTTCACCTGATAGTCTACAGCTGACCTTGTGGAGAAAACAGAGGGGCAGTACTCAGGGAGAAATGATCCCTGGGAAGAGAGGAACCCAGGAAGCCTGGACTCTGGCAGCCATTGGCAGTCATCTTGCTCTAACATGTGGCAATAGACTTTGGTGAGGGAAATAAATTACACTGTATGGCCTGGTAATTATAAGCTTCTATCCCAAATAAGTACCCTTTATAAAAATCAACTGACACTGGTATTTTGCATCAGCACCCATTTGACTGACTAATATACCCATAGTTCTTATTCTCTTACAAGATAATTTTTAACTATAAATTAAAATTATGTTTAAAAGATCTCTTTGAAGGCTATTTTAAAAATTATTTTAACCTGTATTGTGACCCACAGCTTTGCACAAGAATTTTGTTTTAACCCCTTGGTGGACAAGGATGTCCAATTCTTGAGAATGCACTTGAATGGAGAGTCTGCTAGTATGCTAGAGGCCATGCCCATCATTTTAGAGAAAAATGAAGAAGAATTGGTCTGTCTGGCATCCCAGACTCCAGCTAATCTGGCATCCCAGACTCCAGACTGGTGGGTAATTTCTTTCCCAGCTCCAAATTGAAGCCCCCAGTTCATTTAGGTCCTGAGAGACCTTTGGAGCCCTGCAAGCACCCAAGTGGCTTAGGTCCTGGGAGAAGCTCACCCTGCAAACACTCAGGTTGCTTGGTTCGTGGAAGAAGCTGGCCCTGCTCTGGAATCCCAAGAATGCAGAAACCCTGCCACAAATCATAAGCCCCCAAGTTGCCTAGGTCTTGGGGGACACTTGGAGATGGCCCTTGCCACTGGGTGTCCCTGTGGCACCCTGAGATTTGGGAGGCATCTGGCACTAATGCCCCCAAGTGAAAATTCTTCACAAAAGGAAGGTACAACCCCCTCTCTGCCCAGCAGGTTTAAAACCTACTTTCTCAAGGGGTAAAGGTTTGATCATTGTCCAAACTTCTAGAGATTGAAAGTCAGGAACCTGGCCTATAGGAACACAGCTCTCCCACAGTTCCACAGACCCTTTTCCATATTGCACTAGATCCTTAAGGTAATCAGGGCATAAGTTATATTTAGAGAGAAGGGACCCAAAATTGGAGGGGCAGTTAAGGAAGTGGCCTAAGATTGATTTCATGACTTCCTGGGGATGGGTAGATAAGCAGAATTAGAAAGCAGTTTAGGATGAGATGGATCTCCTGGACTCCTATGCTTCACCTGGTCCCCTGGTCTACTCAGGGAATGTCCCCACACAGAATTCAAAGATGGTGTTACACATTGCCCAGAGTCTCCTTGAGCTGCACAGCATGGGGGGTAGAAACTACCACCTCCATAGCGGGAGTGAGAAGACTCTAGGTTAAACCAAGATTATGTTTTTGGGGAGCAGGGCTGGGTACACTTTTAGAGTAGCAGAGAAGGAGAGAGAGAGAGAGAGAGAGAGAGAGAGAGAGAGAGAGAGAGAGAGACAGCCATATACATAAATAGAAACATATGCCCCCATCCTTCACCCAACAGACACTCATAGACAGATTTGACTTAGAAGCAAAAACTCACGAGAGTCATTGGATGGAGGAGGTGTTTACCAGATGATTTCCTCCTGGATCACCATAAAATGTTATCAGAGCCAGTGTCTAGGTTCTTGGCTTCATTACAAGAAAGATTTCAAGGATGAGCCACAAATTCAATCAGGCAAGCAATGAATTTTTTGTGTGTGTAAAGCATAAGAAAGATAGTACACCTTCAAAGATAATGACAGACATTATCAGGGAGAAAAATGCAAAGTTCTGCACTGGGGTCCCCTGTTTTATGGGGGTACAGGACTCCAGGGTTTATGTTGATCAGCAAAGGCTTAGGGTGTGGGGACTCAGAGATATGGGTTGTCTAGGAGTTGAAGGATACTGTCTAATAGCAATTGACTTCTGACTGTTATCTATGACATCTGCAGGGCTTGTTGACTGGCAGTGATTAGCCTCCAGTCACTGTCCACTAGGCATGATGACGCTGTTTATGAAACATGGGGTAACCTGAAAACTAGATAGTAGGTGATGGTGGTGCCCCTCTTGCCACTTCCCTCTTTGCTGGCTGCCTTCTGCTAATACAGCCTTTGGGTGTGTACTGCAAGCTGCAGGGTGTGTGCTTGTGAGCTGCCCCTTCCTAACTTGCATATGTGACAAAACAGGCTAATGCTAGCCAGCAGGTCTTTGACTCAGTTTCTCTTATTGGGCTTATTAGGTTCTCTGCCCCCTTCCTCTTTAGGTCCCCATTCTGTCCTTCCTCAGTGGAGGAATGTCTTCTAGAAAGGATGTCATTTAAACTGGTCCAGAAGAGAAACTTAGGAGCTGGGTAATATAAAATAATGCGTATCTACATATATTTGATTAGAAAAATTTTATAAATCACATTTATTATATAGTTCAATGTAGACATAGATGCATCAATGTAAACACATTTTATATAATTGTATACTTATATATATTAACATATAATGATAGAGAGATGATAGATAGATGGATTAACTGAATATTTCCCTTTTTTCTTTGTGTATTTGATAAAACAATTCCTCTGAGGAATATGCCTGTGTAGGGATAACCATTCTGCTTCCCAGTATTCCTATCACTGACCATGGATTAGTAAGTAGTTTTCACCCTATTTGAATGATGGACAAAAGCTTCCAACCTATATGTACATCTACATTTACAAATATATTTATATTCTATAAATTTATGTGTCAGAAAACATAGGGAGAATATTACTCCCTATGTTTCCAGGCATAGTTTCTCCTGAATTTAATGTCAGCTTTTCTACATCCCATTTCTCATTCTCACCAAATCTTCCCAAAATAAATGAACATCTGGAAACTTTAGATAAAGACTCCTCTGACATCTAAGTTAATTAAGTGAAAACTTGTACAGAAAATTATCTCCCCTTCAAAAAAGAAGACAAACCAAGACTTTCTGGGTCACCCTGAATAATTTTTGGGATCTTACAATGAAAAACTTGTAGTTATAGGCATTAGAGGAGAGCAGTAAATTCTAAAAGTTTGCCAGCCTCACTTTTCTGTCTTGAGGGGGCTTTGAAGAAGTCTTATTGGGAAGCTCAGGCCCTGGCAAATTCCTGAAAGTGCCTAACTCTTACTACATTTTGAAATAAATAGTAACTTTTTAAAGAATATTTGGAAATGAATTTGCCCTAACTTTATAGAAGTATAAGGTTTTATTTTTTTAATTTTTTACTTTATTTATTGAGAAAACTAAAATATATTTGCAAAATCATTATGACTCCTGGCTACTTAAAAATAACAAATTCTGTTCCTGATGATATATTTTTAAGCCAATACAGGAAGATTCTTCGAGGTTCTTTTAAATTAAAGTAAGGAACACCTTTAATGAAAATTAACGATCTATTGTACATGCTTCTGTGATACTGCACATGCTCTATCCACTGTCTAGAATCTAGAATGCCCTCCCTACTTCAGCCTTTATTTGGAGTTTATGCTTTTCCTTCAGGATTTAGATACAGTTTAAACTTTTGTGTTTCTAAAATATACAATCTGGTCCATTTGCTATTCATAGGTGTAAAGAAAAGTGACATTCCCCAGCCATCCTTGCTGTTATTTTCGGATTATGTAGATGGAATTGGCAGGTTTGCCATAAAATCTCTTGTGCAATCTTCCACAATGTGTCTTCCCTTTCCAAGGTGACTATAAGAGGCCAGGAGCTTTTGATGTGGTATAACTGGTGGGAGAAGCCTACATCATGGACTCCATGCCTTAGGAGACCCCAAACCTCATTAGACTAAGGTAGAGTTGGAAATAAAATTTTATTATGTTATGACATGGATTTTGGATTTGTTCATTGTAGCAGGAAATATATCATTAATTATATTAATATACCTAGGTTGAGTTATTCAGTACTTTGGCTCAGAAATTTATTTTAATAGTGCAATGTATTGTAAATGTCAATTAACTTGCATATTCCACATGTAGTCTGTGAGCTACTTGGGAATAGTGGCAGGTGTCCACCACTTTTTTGTCCCAATTCTTTGGGACAAATTCTTTAGTCCCTGAGATAAGATGAGCTTGTAATAAATGTATGATTGTATAAATCAAAAAGCATTTATGTTGGTAAATGTTGCCCTTTTCCAGTTGCCATGAGCAATCTAGGAGTAACCATTCTGCTTCCCAACATTCCTACTGCTGATCATGGATTAGTAAGTAATTTCCACCCTATGTGAATAATGGAAAAGGCCTTTCAACCTATATTTCCATATATATTTCCAAATATATTTATATCCTATATACATATTTATATGCATACATACATGCATATACATGCATATGTATATATATTTTTTCCTTCGTAGGAATAGAGGCAGATAGTGATCTGTATTTATGGGTGTGTATAACCGTATTCTGCACATCTCAGAATAAACGCCCTAGTCAAAGACTGACATGGATGGTTTGGATAGAAGGGGCAATTTAAGTCCTTCAAGTCATATTCAACACTTATTTTCTTAGAAATATATTTGTTTAGAACATTTGAACATGGATTTACTCTGGAATGGAAGCTAGTAGTATTGAAAGAAACTCACGAAAAAAATATTGGTTTTAATATTATTTTTATTTTAAATAGTTGTAAAGACTTGAATAAGACAATTTCTCTTCCAGCACTTTATTTCTTGAAAATGTAGGAAATTTACCTTATTTTTGTACTTGTATAGTAAAAGTACATTAATAGATGTCTTTTGTCTCCTTGCTAATACTTTTAGAGCACTTCATATAGACAAAGGGCTCTTCTGGGCATTTTATCTATATGATCTCATTTTATTCTCACAAAACTCTAAAAAGCAGGCATTTCTTTCATTTGACAGACACAAGCACTGAATGCCAGAAAAGGGCATAACCACCTGACAGCAAACAGTTGCCAAGTGAAAGAATTAGGATTTAAACATAAGACTTTCTGAGGAATAAGTTTCTATTTTATTAACTCTCAAACTTTAAGGAAAGATTTTCTAGCTTGTGAACCCTAAAAAACTCAAGAAGAAAGACAGATGCAGCACATTGATATTTTTTTCTGCATTAGCAAATGGAGTGAAAAATGATTTGGGCTTCGGGGAGAGTCAAACTACTTGAAAGCAATTCATATGAAACAAGTCTTCATTCCTTTCCAAACTTAGTAGTGTCAATAAAAGACTAAGATGCTATTGACAAGTTTTTCAGAGTATTTTCAGCTATGACAAGGTTCTCAGATATTCTTTATTTTACAAAGTCATGGAGGAACTAAAGCACATTCTAACTGAGGAAGGTGACAAGCCCATAAAGATACCATGTCCATATAAGAAACAGCTGGCAAACTGGTTGTCATATAGCCTGGGTTGTTGAAGACTAAGGGGGCACGCTTGCTGTATTTGAGTATTGGAGGGGTAGGAAGGCAGAACAATGACTAGGAAAAGAATGGAACTGTCCAAGGTAGGTTCAACAAATGACAATGGTAGACATCATAAGGAAGTGTTTCTAACAATTAAAGTGGCCCAAAGATGAGAAGGGCTTCCTTGTACTAGGGAGATAAACTGTCAAGGGAAGTCAGATGACCACCAGACAGAGGTGGTATGGTGGGAGTTTCACTAATAAACAGGGTTGGGTTGATGACACTTCTTAGCTGTGCATTTATAACAGTTGAGAGCTTTCTGCTTAATGCTTAGTGTATTAGTCAGGGTTCTCTAGGAACCAGAATCAACAAGGGATATCTGTTGATAGTAAGAGATTTATCAGAGTCTCTCATGCAGCTATGGGGATGCACAAGTCCAGGTTCTTCAGCCAGGCTGAAACCAGGAGCTCCGGTGAAAGTCCAATGAAGATTTCTGATGAGTTCTGGGAGATGTCAGCTGTCAAAGACAAGCTGGGAAATTCTCTCTCAATGCAGGAATCACTTCCACTTTTAAGAGATTCAAGTGATTGGGTTCAGCTGATTGTGTCACTCACTGCTGATGGCAATCTTCTTGACTGATGTAATTATAACCAGCTATCTATGATTTACCATTGCAGTAAATCAATGGTGACTAAAGTCCATAAATGCCCTTGTATTACAGTTAGCCCACTGCTTGCTTGACCAAACAACTGGGCACAATTACCTGGTCGAGTTGATACAATAGTGTAACCATCACACTTTGAAACATACTTTTTCTTTATAGTCTCTATGTTAATGATTTTTTCCCTATCGACTGTCTCAAACCCTAAGGGGTGACTGACTGAGTGTCCACATTATTTTGTTGGAGAAAAATATTCTGGATCAAAAAGATACCTATCAGTTGATAGTTGAGAAAACTAAGGTCCATCTACTATCTCATTAGTCTTTATTGCTTACTGCCAGTCCAAACAATAACCACTCCCCTAACCAAAATTATTGGGGGGCTGACACAGGGAGAGAAGCTCCCTGTCAGTCATCAATTGCCCTCCTTCAGTTTTAGCATTCATCTAGCCACTAGCAACCTCTGGTTTCTCTAGAACATTTTCTCTTTTGCCTCCTTTTTATAGTCTGATACAATTTTGTTATTTTCAGTCAAACAAGTTAATAAAGTTGTGGGGAAAATGAAGTATAAAATTGTACCAATAAAATAAAAATGAATGAAATTAGGATAAAACTATCCCCATTTATATTTATTCAAAAGAGTTATCTAGTACCCACTAAATGAAATGTATTCTGGGAGGTACATGCACAGAGATTGCATAAACATGAGTTGAAGCCTGACCTCAGGAAAATTATATAATATATGGCACAAAATTTAGGGTTTCATGGACAATGTAAGGTATCTACATACCTGATGATTATAATTTATGGTAGAGTGTGATGGGCTACTACTTGGAGGATCCAAATACTTTGCTAGTTCAACAGAGCATATTCAAGTGTGGCTTAAGGGATAAAACTGGTGGAAGTATCCCTGTAGATAAAGTATAGTCACATAGAGATGGAATGGGGAAAATAAAGAATTGTAGATACAATGTACAGCAAAAACAGGATAAATGTTAAAAAAATGTAGGGAACAACCAGTAGATTGGAAAGTCAGGTAAGCTTAGCAGCCAGGTGAGTCCATAAAGTATTTTGGTGGTTAGATTAAAGAAGGTCTTGAATATAATTATTTGGAAAGTAACTGAGAGTCTGACATGCTTTAGGAAGATTAGCCTAACAGTTCAGTGAAGGAGAGAAGCATGAGAGAAGCTGAATCTTTTGGGAAGGTATCACTACTGACTCCTGGGGCTTACTGAAAGCAAACTACCCATTTACATTCTGAACATGCCAAATCTCATAAATAGTATTCTATTTTGTGCTATTACCTTTTCACTATATATTTTCATTAACTTTTCTAAACAAACAAACAAAACTTTTAAAGATAATGTATCATATTTGAAACCAGTGCCAAATCTTACCCAGACAAAAAGAAAGGGCCCATACAGGCTCTGGGACATTGAAAATGGGTATTGTTTGATTTTGGTGGATGATGGATATATGCTTGTAAAAGATTCTATTCTGAAAGGAACAAAGTATTTTCTTGAAACAGTGGCCTCTTTTCTCTTTATCGTAATCCTCTTTTTCTACCTCTATTATTCTATGATTCTGACTTTTGAAAAGAATATTTTACTGCCTCTCCTCACACTAGGTAACACTTCTACAGCCAATATATTTAGAAAGTCATTTGTAATGTGCTGTCTATCAATCTTGAGAGTGACACTCATACAAAGGCTCTCTCCCAGCACACTCCCATTGCTTCAGTTGGATTACATAGTCTGTGCTACAAAAGTGTCTCCTGTGTGAGTTTAGCATTCCAGAAGACCATGCCCCAGGCACTAAGTGAGATTAGGAGGAAGGCAACTGCTATATTCATGGTCATTTATAATGTAGACAGCCACATGGAGAGTAAAAGTCAAGGTATTTTTAAAACTAAAGAAATATCATAAAACCCACCGTTGTCTTTAATTGGTATGCCTTATGCTTTTGCAAGCATTGTTTAAAATAAACTATTTCATTTGAAAACATTCTATTCCTGACAGTATTCCACTGTTGAAAAAATCTAAATCTCAAATCAAAGGTGAAATATTCCACTATTTCTAATTACCAAATCCATGAAAAGAGCAGATCTGATTGAATGGAACACCAGGAGACAGAACATATTTTATTTTAGGAACACATGTTGTCAGGCAGAGTGAAATGTAAAATCCTAGCAATCTTCCAATTAAGGTCTTTAATGTTTGCTTAGGGAAAAATCAGCAAAATTCACAGTGAAAACTACTGTTAGCTGACAGGTGTACCTAGAACAGACTCAGGTGGTTTTGTTTTTGTTTCCTGCCAGCACCATCACCATGTGGTCATTTTCCCAATGGCTTTTTTGTTAATCTGCACAAGATGCAAAAGTGTGTTATAGTCCAATCATCCTTTGCTGAAATGGACTGTAGCAAATATTGGCAGGTGTTTGATTTTTATTAAAGAGCAATATGTTCTGGAGAACAGGTGCCCAATATCTTTGGTGAAAAGACATAGAAAGAAAACTTTTAAAAATGACATTGTTGCTGTAATTTTATTGCATGTGGCTCCTCTGTTCTGAGTGCAGCCTGCTTTATGGATATTATTGCATTTGTCTCCACAGCAGGATGTGCAGGTGTCATTTATTATTACCTTGGTCTTTCAGATGGTAAAATAGAAATGCTGGAAATTTATGACTTTCTCGAGGTCACAATTCAGAACTGAATCTAACCCTTCTGTCGACCTATTAGGTTACTCATAGATTTAAGTTGGGCAGGGGACAGTTGTATGAGGCAGGTAGAGAAGTAGAAGAGGGAAAGGAGTATAGTTTTTATTATCTACCACCATTCCTATTTTTGTAGGCTCATTAATCTTATTTACCAAGTATGTATCTGAGAAAACTTGGGGTTTGGAGCTTCAAAATCTTGGATGTGATTACGAAGCAGATTAAAAGGCAGAGCCAGCCTTTGAACCAAACTGACTTCTACAAGTATTCCCACTGCAAGCTGAAGGAAGATTTTTCATTACTCACCACAATTTATCTTTATCTGTCAGAGAGACTGCATAGAAACAGTAACTCTTGCTTAGATATCTGGGCTTCATATGTTTAAGAAGTCATTGAATCCACCTCAGTGCAGCAAGCAATAGTGGCCAGAAGTGGAAGGAGCATAGGTCTTGCATTTGTACTGATCTGGGCCCAAAGTGGGCCTCTGCCCTTCTCTAGGTATAAAATTTTGTTTGACTGCTACGCTTCAGTTTCTTCATCTGAAAAGAGATGAGACCATCTACTACAAGGCTTTGATACAAAATGATGTTGTAATTTTCTAATGCATATAACTAATAAATAATAACAATAATTGTTTCATGTATTTCAGATCTGTTTATAGGTAGGTCAAAGAGGGGATGTTACAATAAATCCTATTATCTCCAATTCACATTAAATCAGGGCAATAGAGAATATATTCGTGAGAAAATTTGATTCATGTGATTGATTTTAGAAGTCATCTATATCCTGACCTCCTTTCTGAATTACCTCTTTATTTACAATAATTCATTAATGAAACATAATGTACAGTGAGTTGCTACACAGTGTGTCATGGGAAAACAGACTCAGACACAATAGAAACTTTGAGCAAATGACTGCTTTATTACTTACACAGCCCAAAGGGTCCAAAAAAGCAGGTGAAGAGATCCCATTGTGGCCAGTCTCCTGGGAAAGCCAACTGTTCAGGCTGGGGTCTGGTGATGGCAACTCCATGCACACCACTTAGTGGCAGAAATGAGAGATACCTGCATAGCCTGAGACTTGTGTTTCAGTTTGTTACAGGTTGCCAAGGCAATATACCAGAAATGGGTTGGCTTTTATAGTAGGGATTTATTAGTTTAAAGCTCATAGTTTTAAAGTTAAGAAAAATGTCCAAATCAAGGTTTCATGGGGGGATGATTTTTCTCCCTGAAGATGGGATTTTGGTCACCCTGGAATTCTTTCACACATAGCAAGGCACATGGAACTCTCCCTCCTCTGCTGGGCTCTGTTGCCTACAGCTTCCTGCTTCATGGCTTTCTCTTTGCTGCTGTGTTCCACTGATTTCTGCTTCAGGCTTCCAGGACTTTGTCTCTCAACTTCTGGGGGTTTCTCTCTGTCTCTCCAGTCCTCTCTCTCCATAGTCATCTGTCTATAAAGGACTTTAGTAAGAGGATTAAGACCCACCCTTGGTCAGGCCTTACTAAAGTAATCTAATCAAACAGTCCCACCTAACTCCAGTTCCCACCCACAGGAATGGATCAGTTTCAAGAATATGATTTTCTGGGGTACAGTCTCAAATGATCACAGTTTGCTTATTTTTACAGGCCAGGAAGAGGAGGCACTGCCACTGAGCAAAAATCATGTGCCAAACAACCTTTGTGCAGAAGACCTGGGAAGCAGCTTGGGCTGCTTGTTCCTGGTTTTGGGCTCAAGGTACTGTCAAGGTGTTCCATTAGACCTAGCATCTCCTCCAGGTCATGGAATGGAAACATACTGAAACATCTACACACAAAGAAAAGGAGGAGTTGGCAAGGGCTGGGAGATGGCTGCTAGGCATGTCCCTGACTTCCGTGGCACCTAAATCCTGAATTTAAGTAACTGTCTTAGATTCACAGGGCTGCTAAGACAAATACTACAGACAGGTTGCCTTAAACAAAGGAATTTATTGACTCACAGTCTGGAGGCTGGAAGTTATTGGCAGCCCATGTCTTCTCTGAAGTCTGTAGAGTTCCAAAGGTGGTTCGCTGGCAATAAATCTCTGCCTCTGTCACAAGATGATCTGTCTCTTTCTGTCTTCTCCTGTGGCTTCTAATCCTCCTGTTTAGTCATCTATATCTTCATCTAGATTTTCCTTCCTTACAAGGACTCCATTCATACAGGGTTAAGTTCCACCCTCACTCAATTTGGCATCATCCTAATAGGGTCTTCAAATCCTGTTTACAAATGAGTCCACAGCCACAGGACTGGGATAGGGTATGACCATGCCTTTGTGGGGAACATGATTCAATGTACCACAATGACAAATAAAGATTTAATTATGCAATTGGATATCATTTAAGTGGCACTTTATTATGAGAACTGAGGCCAGTGAGAATCTTTCTAAATAGGAAAAAATCAGTAGTTATTAAATTTTATCTCTATTACAAGGCAAAAGGTAACAACAAGAACCATTAGAAAGCAAAGTTCTGTTAAGAGTTTAATGGAAATTATCTCTTTCTCAAGCAAGACAACGTAATTAAACACTGACATTTAGGGAAGACATGCATATGTTTGTATACAGAGTAGCTATATTTTGTAGGAAGGCCTTCACTGCTATTACAAATTACAGTGGTGAGGCAATGAGTACAAAGTCTTTAACTTCCACAGATCAAAACTTGTGCTAGATTTTCACACCTTTATCTTTTTATTTGATAGAAGTTTTAGGATGGTTGCCCTGTAAAAGTTCTCTATTAAATTTTCATATTTTGTAATGGAAATCTAAATGTTAAGTATGGGTAGTAGGAGTGTAAGTTTTTATACTTGGAAATAAAAGAAGAAAACAAAACTACTTTGATTGCACACACAAATCACACTGTAATATTTTGTAGCTTGAAAGCATGGTTGAAACACCAAAACGTTAGGAGAAAGTATTCAGTTTTATATAACCTTAAATACTACAATTGTGAAAATAGTTGTGGACAGTTAATGCCTAAGATTTAGGGTTTGCATTAAAAATGTTCGTTTTGGCTGCAGGTGAAATTAAATTCTTTTGTGCAATAGTAATTATAACTTGTTGAGTATTAAAGCTTGTCCCCCCAAAAGGTCCCAATGCCTGGTCCTTTGGTTATTGACACATGTAAATAGGAGCTCTTCAAGTTGTTACTACAGTTCATCTGTGACCCAACTGAATCAGGTTGGCCTTTAATCAGATTTTATAAGCAGAATGAAATTCAGACAGAAACTGATGCCGCAGGGAGCAGCCAGAAATTGAAAGTCAATGGAAGCTAGAAGAGAAAGAAGAAGATACCACCCTATGTATTGTCACATGACAGAAAAGACAAGGACCAAGGACATCAGAATGCATAGTCCTCTGGGAGAACACATCACCTTGCTGATTTTGCGCCTCAAATTTGGACTTTTCCTAACCTCAAAACTATGAGCCAATAAATTCCTGTTATGTGAGACAATCTATTGTATGGTATTTATTTTAGCAGCAAGAAAACTAAAACTTAAGCTACACTGAAACACATTTTGAGTCAACTGATCCAGCACAGACTGAGCAAAAAGAGAAAAATTCCCTATCATTATTTTATAATTGTAAGATTGATAATAGGTTCTTTGACTGGCATAATTATAAGATTCATTATAGGTTCTTTGACTGGCAGAAACAAAAAGACACTCAGATGAAAGGCAGTTTTGTTACCTATAGCTCCAAAGGAGAGAAAATGACCATGCAGGGCTACACAGAGTTGCTCCTGAGGACAGGCAAACCGCAAGCTGGAACTGTTGGAGATAGCTTCAGTATGGCAAGTGAGGTGATTTTAGCTAGGTTTCATGGGCTCCCCAGAGATTGGCTAATTTGAATAATTTTGTTGGGTTCTGGGTCAAAAGTACTGTCCCTAACTTTTTGTTACTTGACCTAGGATAACTAGAGAGGGGGTTGTAAGTCAACAAGATAAGAGCCCTATAAGGAAAGTGGTTGAGTGAAGATTTAATGAGCTGCTCAGGAAGGGAAACTGGCAGCCCTCCAGCCAGAGCCTGAAAACTATGTCAAGACAGCATTTTAAAAATATAAATAATTATAATAACTGAATATTTCTCATTGGCCTAATTTTTCTGAAGGTGAGCTACTATTGTCTACTTAGATTTGTTTGAAGAAAATGGGACCTTTAAAATGAGGTAAACTAAGCAACAGCTTGGAAAATTAGTTAAGAGTCTTCTGAAGTCCTTGGAGGATATTCCAAGTACTATTCACTTTGTGTATTACCTACTCAAGTCTGTCTCAGCATAAACTAAGATATTTGGAGCCCAAATCAGGATTTTAAATAGCAAGCTCATAAATCACATATAATAGAATTATTGAGCCATGGAAACCTTAGAGATTATCTAGTCTAATCCTCTTCAATTGAGAGAAGAGGAAATTAAATGAGGATATTAAAAATTTGAAAGCACTTTCACACACATCACTTGGCTCATTCTCGTAGCATCTTTATAAGGAAGGAACATAGATGGTAGTAATTCCATTTTTAAAATGAAGGGAACAGCACACAAAGAGTATCTCATAGTGGTTCATTGAAGGCCACAAGAGCCCTGAGGGACTATTAAGGATATTGGGACTCTGAAGACAAGCACAGAAAATTCAGAGAAGTCTGAATAAGAAATCCAGAGTCCCTGAAATCTCCAGGGCAATCCCAGATGGCAAGTTCCATCAGGTAGCTTCCTGAGGACTATGGCATTATGAGCCTAGGGGTTTCAGGAAGAATCATTTAGCTACACAAGATGTAGGAGCAGAATGAGACAATTGGGTTGAGGGTCAAGTTAATAGTCAGTGTCTAGTTCAATTTCAGGAATGGAGAGAGTTGAGGAAGAACATATTCCCCATAAGCAAGAGGAAGAACCTAAGTGCTAGGACCGCTTGCACCAGCTGAAGCTTAGGAAACCTAAAAACAGTTATTATAAGAAGTTAGAGACAAGGTGAACATGGGTGTGAGGCCAGAGAATCTTTTTTTTTACTTTGGACTTGGGGAAAGTCACTTATTTCTCCAGGCTGGTTTCCTTCCCTTCTCTCATAGATTTTTTTTTTCTTTCTTTCTTTCTTTTTTTAGGTTCTGTGGCTGGTGATTGAACCTGGAACCTCAACCACTGAGCCACATCAGTTTCCCTGATTTAGTTTTTCTCTTTATTTTGATTGTTATTTTTTTGTTATAGGAGGGACCAGGAACTGAAGCTGGGCCCTCCTATGTAGGAAGCAGGTGCTCAACAGCTTAAGCCATATCTGCTACCCTCTCATAGATTTTTAATATTTAAATGATATAATTCAGGTTAACATCCTTATTATAGAGTGCCAGTAACACAATAAAAGTTAAAAAAATGTGATGTGATCATGATCATCATTATTATTAATGTCATTTTAAATATATACCCTCTTGACCAGAAATATTATTTTCAAGGAAGTCAGGCCTATAAGCAATATACTACCAGCTGAATATGCAATAAGTAGATGGGAAATAGGCTGGGATATATCCTTTATAACCTAAAGGTTCCATCCAATGTTTCTGCAGACAGGACAGAAAGCCAGTTTCCTTCATTCCAAGTCATTCATTTCCCTTTAATAAGCCATTGTAGCTTTGCAATCTTTTTGAATTAAAAGCAAAAAGAAGTGCCTTTGTTATCTTCAAATGGTTATTTAAACTAAGCCACAAGTATCTGTCAGACCGTTCATCACTGTGATTGTCAACTTCTTGTAAACTCTGCCACTGCTTGAGTTAAAATTCTAATTCAATTGAAAAATAGGATGCTCTAATATAGGTACTTTAATGCCTAATTTTCTGGGGTAAGGCAGGGTTCTCTAGGGAAACAACTGACAGGAGATTTCTGTAAATATTATGAGATTTTATACAATTATCTCACATGTCTATGGAAATGTGCTAGTCCAAATTCTGTATGCTAGACTGCAAGCTGGGAACACAGGTGAAGGTGTTCCATGAATTCCACAGGAGAAACTGCCTAGCTGAAGTAGAAATGGCAATTCTCTCTTCTGACTCCTGAAACCATCACTTCTCCTTTTAATGCTTTCAACTGATTCGATGATGTCTTTCATTGATGAAGGCAATCTCATCAGTTAATTGTAGATGTGATCAGCCATAGATGCACTTAATTTACTAATGATGTAAGTCTATGAAATGTCCTTACAGTAACAATTAGGCCAGTGCTTGCTTAACCAAACAACCAGGCACCATGACCTGGTCAAGTTGACACATGAGCCTAACCATCATAGTCCTCCCCATGTCAACTTGGCAGTCATATGCATAATCTTAATCTTTAAATAAACAATAACAGATATATTTTCACCAAATAATACTCAACTTCTTACTTACAACAGGAAATGCAATAATCTCTCCAGAATAGGATACAAGTCCTTGGGTAATAGTCACTCTTAAACTTGATATATAACTGAAGTATTATAATATGAAATCAATACAATTTATGTCATCTGATAAGGGGGCAAGCAAGGGAAGAAAACAAAAGATATTTCTTTATGTACATACATTAATACAAACATACTTGTATTAGTCTGCCAAAGGGGTGCTAATGCAAAGTAACAGAAATACATTGACTTTCATAAAGGGTTTTTTAGGGGTAAAAACTAACAGCCCGAAGGCCATGGAAAATCCAATTCAAGGCACCCTAAGAGGTGCTCTTTCACCAAAGTCAGCTACAAAGTGATGAAGCAAGATGGTGGGTGATCTCTGCCTGGTCTCTCCTTCCCCTCCAAGCTTCCTCTTCCTCTTGAGTTTCATGGGCACAGCCTCTTGAGTGATCCTGTAGCCCTCCCTCTCCTAGCATAGGGCTCATTTCTTTCTGAGCCTTCTATATCAGTATCATGTTCTACTCGCTTCCCAATTTCAGCTATAAGCTATCAGGAAAAATGGCTTATCTCTCCCTGGAGCCTCAACTGTTTGCGGTATCTCCTTTTTGTTACATGGCAGGATAAAAAATGACAGAGCTCTCTCTTCCTGATGTCTTTCTGAGTGAGTGTCCTTTTATTTCAGACTCAGAAGGGGTCAGGGACTCATCCTGAGACACGCCCACTGACGTAGTTGAATCAAAAGCTCTAAATGAATCTTAACAGGTAACCTAATCAGACACCTTAGCCAAATTTAATGCAATCAAAGGGTAACACACCCAGAGAAATAGATTAGTTTACAAACATAATCTCCCTCTTATCTCCCTCTTTTTTGGTTCATAAAATAATCTCAAACTGCTACAACACTCATAATAAAACTAGGAAAAAATATTCATGACCATTTCAGTCCTAGTTTCTATAACTGGTCAGGTGGTCATAGTTTGCATTTATTATGAAATTCTTCCACTACCGGTTCCATGTTCCTTTTATCTTCAGGAAGCACCTCACCTGGCCATTGTTTCTTGCTTAGTGGAGTGGCCCAAGCCTTCACTCCTGAAGTTTCTGAGATATTGGTGGTCCTGACTGGACTGGGTTGTTGGAGTTGTCCATTGACTTTAGTCACAGGGCATGGTAGTACCAAGAGATATCCTAGGGAATCCCCTGTATTCCAGGCAAACTCTTCTTTACCTCCATTTTTTAGATGCTGTCCTATTTTCCACTGATAGTATCATTCATCCCAATCATTATAGTAATTTCCTTCTTTGCCTGCTGATTCTGAGACAGTTTCAACTTCCAGTTTAATGAAATTGTCATGTCTCCTGTTGGAAGTATTCTTCCTTGTGGAACTAAGACCTGTAGACCAGCAGAGCTTAAGGTTGTGGGGACAGGAAGCAAAACTTTTTCTAGTGAATCACCAGGGGTAATATTGAGTGATGCCACACCCATTTCCACCCCTTGATTCCTGGACCCATGAATCCTTGCTATGAGACAAACAGCACCATAGAGTGTATGCTGACTTAGTCCATACACAACCTTCTGGAGAACAATGTTTCAGCTCTTTAAGGTATTGCACACTAGTTGGCAACATAATTGAGTCTTTAAAAGGCCAGTCCACCATTCTATCAATCCAACTGCTTCAGGAAGATGGGGAACATCATAAGACCAGTGAATTCTATGAGTATGTACCCTTTCCTGCATATCATTTGCTGTTAAGCTGGTTTATTGATCAGAAGCAATGTTGTGTGGAATACTATGGTGGTGGATAAGGCATTTTGTAAGTCCATGGATGGTAGTTTTGGCAGAAGGTACTTGTGTACAGGGAAGGCAAATCCTTATCTGGAGTATGTGTCTACTCTTGTTAGAATAAATCACTGCCATGATGGAAGCAGTCCAAAATAAGCAACCTACCACCAGGTAGCAGGGTGATCATCTTAGGGAATGGTGCCATATGGGGACTGCATGTGGGTCTCTGCTCCTGCCAGATTGGACACTCAGTATTGGCTGTAACCAGATCATTCTTGGTGAGGGGAAGTCCATATTGCTGAACCCATGCATAACCTCCATCTCTACCTCCATGGCCACTTTGTTCATGAGCTCATTGGAAAATGACATGAGTGGCTCTCCACTCTACTTGCTTATAAAAATCTTCCTTTGCTGAAGTAACCCTCTCATGGGCATTAATGTGGGGCACATGCATCTTCATATTTTTTGCCCACCTAGAAATATCTATCTGAATACCTCTTCCCAGACCTCTTTGTTACCAAGTTTCCAATCATGTTCCTTGCAAGTCCTTGACCATCCAGCCAAATCATTGGCGACAGCCCATGAATCAGCATACAAATGCACCTCTGACCATTTCTCCTTTCAAACAAAATGAACAACTAGGTGCACTGCTTGAAGTTCAGCTCAAGCAGTAAGGGGAGGATTTCCCCTTACCACTGTCCTACAGGGACTTCCCAGAAAGGGCCTGCAGTGCTGCAGCTGTTGACATTCATGTAGTGCCTGCATATTGTGCAAAGCCATCTGTAAACCAGGCCTGGGTTTTTTTCCTTAGTCAACTGATTTTAAGGAACTGCACAAAAAGCCACAGCTGTGGCTTGTAAAAGAGAAAGTATTGTGATGTGTGTGGGAGCCATGGGCATTTGCCCACCACTGCCTCATGTAATTTACTTCTGCTTTCAGGACCCACTCAAGCCCTATTTTGTATATACCATTTCTGTTTTATGATGGAGTGCTACTGTGTATGACCAATTTTACAGCTTGGCAGACTAGGTGAAACCCAGCTTATGATAGAAAACTCAGTTCTCATAGCTACTTGGTGGCCCATGGTTAAATGTTTAGTCTCTACTATGGACCAGTAGCAAGCAAAAAGCTGTTTCTCAAAAGGAAAGTCGTTATCTGCACAGGATGGCAAGGTTTTGTTCCAAAATTCTAAATGTCTGTGCATCCACAGGGGTCAGTCAAAGGCTCCAGACAGTGTCTTTATTTGCCACTGACACTTCCAGTACCATTGAATCTGCTGTATAGTATGGCCCAGGTGACCGATTATTTTACACAACAGCCTGGACCTTTCATGCAGCCTCCTCTTGTTTTGGTCCCCACTCAAAACTAGAAGATTTTCTGGTTACTTAGTAAATTGACCAAAGTAGCACCTCTAAATGAGGAATATGTTGTCTCCAAAATCCAAAGAGGCCAACTAGATGTTCTACCCTCCCACCCATCCCACAACCCCTTCAATTGTAGGAAGGGCCATATTCAGCAACTAATTCTTCACTTTAGAAGGAAACATCCCCCACATTACTGTACATCCAGAAATTTCACTGAGGTGGAAGGCTCCTGTATTTTTATTGGTTTTCTCTCCCATCCTCTGACATGCAAATGCCTTACCAATAAGTCTGGAATTGTTGCTACTTCTTTTTCACTAGGTCCAGTCAACATAATGTCATCAAAATAGTGGAACAGTGTGATGTTCTGTAAGAGGAAGAGATGATCAAATTCCCTGTGGACAATATTATGACATAAGACTGGAGAGATGATATATCCCTGATATAGGACAGTGAAAATATATTTCTGACTTTACCAGCTGAAAGCAAATAGTTTCTGGTGGTCCTTACTAATAGCAATTGAGAAAAAACATTTGCCTCCTCAATAACTACATACGACCTACCAGGGGATATGTTGATTTGCTCAAGTAATGATGCCACATCTAGAGCAGCAGGTGACATTAGGGTCACCAACTGGTTAAGTTTATGATATTCCACTGTCATCTTCCAAGATCCATCTGTTTTCTGCACAGGCCAGATAGGAGAGTTGAATGGAGCTATGTTAGCAATAACAACCTTCCTATCCTTCAAGTCTTTGAAGGTGGCACTGATCTCTTCAATCTCTCCAGGAATCTGGTATTGCTTTTGATTTAATATTTTGCTAGATAGGGGCAGTTCTAGTGACTTGCACCAGACAACAGTTTCCATGGTAATATCTGACCTACAGAGAAGCACAACCATGCACCTCTTCAGAGAAGATGGAGAGAGTCTCACAAATTTATTCCTCACAGTCCTGGCAAAACATGTGTCCTCTGGACATTCCTGGATTGGGTGAGCAGGTCCTACATGATAGATCCACTCTAACATTCCAATTTCTCTAGACCTTTTGATCTCTTCATCTATATTATACCAGGGAAGTTTTGGCATTTCAACTCAGGTAATATTGGCTATCTTTTGGTTCATGTTTTAGTCAGTTTAGGTAAAACATTGAATCCAGAATCTCTGATTAGTGGACCCATATCAACACATTCAATCTGATCCAACGTTATATTCCTCCCACCCTTATCCCACACCATTAATACCCATTCCTAGACATAATCTCCTGATTTTTGTCTATATAAATTGGAAAACTCATGCAGTTCTTTTGAAGCATAGCATACTTCTTCATGGGTCACATTTTGTACCTCACCCTTCGGGAACTTGTTGAGACTTTAGTCTAGTTTCAGGTCTGGAAAGAGGGGTTCGGGGGTGGGTAACAAGAAGGATTAGTTGTTTCTTAAAAGCCAATTACCTCAGGCATTCCTTTGCAGTTTCATCTGGTGGAAGAAGATTAATCTCTTCAGGTGGAATTTGGTTGGCATACTCCTTAAAGCAGACTGGAGGTCAAGAAGCTGTTTCCTCAGGGAAGATTGGAAATCAAGTGGCTGTTTCCTGAAAATAAGCTGGAGGTTGGATGACCATTTCCTCAGGGAAGGCTATTGCAGGTTTATCTGGCAAAGACTTAGAAGAATTTATAGTTTCAATGTACCCCTGCCATTATAAACCCATGTGTTCCCATTCCAATTTTCAGGAACTCATTACTTTCCAATCAATGCCCTCACTTTAACAGCAGATACCCTGCAAGGTTGAGAATTTATTTTCCATTGTAAATTTGCTACTCACACAATGAGACTCTGGATCTGGTTTTCAGAAATCCCAAGTCTGTGGCTACAAATTATAAGATTTTCGCATAAATGCAATCAATTTACTAATTATTTAAGCCCATTAATTTTCCTCACAGTAACAATTTGGCCATTGCTTTCTTGATTAAACCACTGGGCACCACTACCTGGTCAAGTTGTCACATGAGCTTAACCATCACAGAAATCACCCAAGATGAATGTGTCACTTGATGTACCCAGAGTTGTTATCTTAAGAGTTAAATGCTGAGTCATTAATTAGGGGACTTTTTCCCCATTCCTTTGGAGACAGTAGGGGCTGACCATGTAGATCAAGGAGGCTCTGGATAGCAGATGACACCACCCTTGGAACCAGACTGAGCACATTCCCTGAGTCAAATTAGAGTCTAAAAAGACCATAGGAGTCCAGGAGATCTGTCTCACCTTAAACTGTTTTCTAATTTTCTCAACTCCACAGCAAATCATAAAATCAACTTTAGTTCATTTCACTAACTGCACCTCTGACTTCTAGTCCCATTTCTCTAAGAATAACTTATGTCCTAATTATCTTAAATATTTGGTGTAATATGGAAAAGGTCTGTAGAAAAGTGGTGTTCCCTTATAGGCCAGGTTCCTGCCCTTGAATCTCTAGCCACTTGGACAGTAGTCAAGTTAAAGGAGCTCCCCCTCCTAGGAAGAAAATTTGGTCTGGTAGTTTTGGTTCAAGATCTAGGTCTAGGCATTTCCCAAATCTAGGTAAGCCCAGGAATGCCCAACAGTGAGGGCTCTGCAGTTCTTGGGATGCCAGGAACCAGAACAACAACTCTAAACATCCCCCCAAGACTTAAGTGGCTTGGGCGCTTCAATTTGGAAACTCACTCCAAAAGTCCCTCAGAACTTGAAAAGATTGGATTCTTTGGTTTGAATGCTGAAAGTTCAGTCAGGCAGGGTCTGTGATGCCAATTGGGCTGACAAACTTTCTCCTATGTCTCCCTAGAATAATGGTGCAGATTCTAACATTCCAGAAAACTCCCTTTGGAGTATAAAGAGAAAAAGAAAAAAACTGATCCTTTCCTGCCACGTATAGAGGCTGTGGTGCAAATTAAAGAATGGTCAAAAATAACCTCTGAATAGGACTCTGAATTCCTGTTAAACCTGTATAAGAGGGTAAAAGGGAACAGGCAAATCTGATGGTCAAAGATCATGTAGCCACATGTCTCCAAAACAGGGTACATAAATGCCCTACCAAACCAGTCAATTATAATAAGCTTAGGGAAATTACTTAGAGGCCAAACCAAAAACCCAGCTTTATCTGAAGGAAAGCTGCTAGAGGCAATTAAAAAAAGAACCAAAAACCCTGTGGTAGATCATAACTCTAGAGAAAAACAGATCCTCCTAAGAACTCATTTTATTAGCCAGTCTGCCTCCAGTATCTGTAGGAACCTGCAAAACTTTCCCTGGGCCCTCAAACTTCCATTAGCTCCCTTTTGAAACCAACTAGGACTGAGCCACTGAGGGGAAGCAGGTAAGGAGGGGCAAACAAAGAGCCAAAAAACTAACATAGAAGCAATGTGCCTTGTCCAGACCTACCACTCCAGACCTCTCTTTTCTTGAAGGTGCCTGATAATGGGAGTGAATAGGGAATCTAAATCTAGGCTGTTTGCAGTGTCACCTCAAGGAGGAAGCTGGTAAAAGCCCATAGAATTTTTAAATGTGCAAGAAGTAGTTCATGGAAATGCAGTCCCAATTAGTGTCTTATCAGGGTTGGGGCTTCCCTAGGCACCCCCCTAGCTCCATCTCTAACAGCCGCTCAGGGATTTTCCTGGAGGGACAAAACTGAGGGTTTCAGGATGAGGTCCCTGCCATGGGCAAACATTTGTAGCTTTGTATGAAGGTGATTCTAAAGTCGGGTATTTCCCCATGCTAAGTAAGTGTGTAAAATTCTTTCTCTTATTCTAATTTGTGCTTACTATCACTTTGTCATCTGCTCATGCATACATAGGAACTAGTAAATCAAATTTGGTGTGCACCTTTTACAAACTGAATAACAGTGAAAGTGAGGCAGCTTAGTTTAGGAAAAGGGAAGATAAGACCTGGGAGAGAAATGGCTGTGAAACACGTGGCCATGGAACCCCACTTGGTAACCCCCTGAGGGAAAGACCATCAAAGAGGCTGCTGAAAGGACTCCATGAGAACCCCATTTGGAACAAGACCTCATTCAAATCAAGGAAAAACCCTGGATCCCCTCAAGGGGCCCCAATGTTGAGCCCCCTGGATAATCAATCAGAAAAGCAAACAGCTGAAGCCCCTTCCCTGAAATTAGCAAGGGAAGGGATAACTAATGCTTAATAAAGGTAACCACACAAGAAAAATCCCCCTCTCTCTACCTGGAGGAACCGCACCTACATCTGGGGATGTGTAATCTGTTATTTTCTCCCATTTCTGCTCTCTTCTTCCATTTTCCCAATAAACTACTTGCCTAACTAAACCAGCATGTTCTTAAATACTTTCATGTAATCTAGCCAATAACCTAGAGGAATCCATCATCCCCTGACTTCCTCCAGCTTCATCTGGCAAGCCTAGTTAGGAGTTCTAGAGATAGGTAAACTTCCCCAACCTCAGCAAGGACAGTGCGTCTGAATCTATGAATTATTTCCTTTTTAGTGCCCTCTTTTGGTTATCCATTTTAAACAGGTTCCCACAGAAGCCCATACAGGACATAATCTTGGGCCAAGGGCACGGGCTGGGGTGTGGGACCCCTCAGCATCCCTGCTACCTGATTAGGCTTGTTGGATCTGGTCCCAGCTGGGAGAGTGGGGGTCTAGGGAAGGAGTGCCAGGCAGTACCCTGCCAAGACAGGGCTCCTGGGCCAGGCTTCAGGGCAGTGGGGCTACCTTTACCAGCCTGAGTGGGGTGTCCCCACTCTAAAGCCCCGGCTTTTTTTAGCAGACAGTCCTGAACCCAGCACTGGAGGCCACAATATTTACCCACCATCGTCCCTTGGCACAGTGGTGGCTGTGGTAGAGAGCGAGGGATTTGCACTCCTCCTGGGGATCCTGGCCTTGCACATGCACCTCCCCACATGTCTATACCTTACCTGCCCCACTTTTCTCCCAACCCTACCTTGCTCCCCCAGTCTGGGATGGGTTGAAGGAGTGGCAGTGGCATGTAGTACTGAGGATGGTGACATGAGGTGGACCACGTTCCTTTTCCCAGGGGGGCCAAAGCCAGGGGGGTTGCATTTATACTTTGGCTCCAGTTCACTTTTAATCTTCCTACTGTTGAGAAATAAAAAACATAACCTTGCAGAAAAATACCTAATGAGCTACTCCTGCCCCCTGCTTCTATAAATCAGCCTATAAAAAATGGCCTTGCAGGAGACTGGTTCATTTTAACACTCCTGCCCCCCCGCTTCTGTAATCTAATGAACCATTCCTGCCCTCCCACCCCACTTCTGTAAATCAGCCCGGGAGAGCATGACCTTGCACCTGCCTTCTGTTTCTGTAACTCCACTTGCAAAATTTCTCCTAGCAATGTGTTAACCAATGAGCTAGTCCTGCATAAAATCTTATATAAACCTATGAAAACTGAAAAATGGGACTCAGAATTTGGAGACTGACCCTCCCCTGGACATAATAAATCTGTTCTTCCACCTCTCTGAGTGCCGTTTGAGTTTTTCTGCCACTCAGAACTCCTGGGTTTACTGCACCACTACTACTTGTTTCCTCATTTTGGGTTTATAAAATGTTTGGGATGCTTTAGAAACTAAAAATGTGTTTCCTAGGAGGCTTTGGATCCATCCTTGGCGCAGGGAGGTTCTGTTCCTTCCCAGCCCCTGGAAGGTCCTGATGTTGCCCCAGGGCCCCTGAATCTGTTGACTGGAACAATTGATCTTTAATCTCTTAATGGATGCTTATTGTCTGTTTTAACTGTGAAACTCTCAGGCAGGACTATAAAATGAGGCCACTTAATGGGCAAACCAGCCCCTTTTTGAGGAAGAAACAAGCATTTTGGAGGCTTCTATTGGAGGATAACAACTCCAAATGTCTCCCACGAACCTGGGTTGGCAGCTTTGGCCTGGAACCTGGGTTCAGGTATCTTCCAAGACCTAGTTCTGCCATGGGGATGCCCAATGAGTTCTCAGGACACTGGGACCAGAGCAGCAGTGCCAAACATCCCCAAAGCATACGTAACCCCTGAGTGGTCAGCATCCCTTAACTTCTTAGAGGGACAAGTATTTTGGGAGCTTCAGTTTGGAGGGTAAAAGTTTAGTCAGACTCAGACTCTGGGAAGTCAGATCAGCTGAAAAACTCTTTTTCATTTTTCCTAGAAAAATAGGCATGGCCTCTAGCATACGAGCAGACTCCCCAGTGGGATGTATTCTCAAGAACTGGACAATCTTGCCTACCAAAGGTTTGAAGAAGGAGACACTGATCTTCTTTGGTAATACTGCACGGCCACTGTATGACCTTTAAAATGGCCAGTAATAGCCAGCTAACAGCACTCTAAATTAAAACCATATTTTGCAGCTAAACCACTTATATAAATGGGGAGGGGAGCAGTTAGAGATTCCATATGCCTAGTTATTTATGGCTCTGTCTCAGAACACGTTTAAACTGATCTGGCATGTTGTATTATGCTCAGGAAGTAAAACCACCCACAGAAAAGAGAGAACCTGAGAAAGAGGTTGATACCTTAGATGACTCCCGTCTCAGTTCTCCCCCATGCTGTAACCTGGTTCACAAGCCTAAGGCTCCCTTGGACTCACCTCTAGCCCCTGCACCCCCACCTCATACACCCATAACTAGTACAGCAGGAGTCACCTGTAGTGGGGCATCTTTCCACCCTACCAGTGGACCTGAGAACAGCCTTTTCCCAATAAGGGAAATAGCGAGTCCACGTTCCCTTCTCTCAGGCAAATTCAGCTCAATGTAACAAGCAGTTGGGGTGATTTCCAGAGGACCTAGCTAAATTTACCGAGGAATTCCATCACTTGACTTTAATTTTTTTAAGAGATTAATTTTATTGATATATATTAATAAAGCATACAATTTATCCAAAGTGTACAATCAATGATATCTGGTATAATCAAGTAGCTGTGTGTTCACCACTTCTATCATTATTAAAACATTTTCATTATTTTGATAACAATAAAAAACAGACAAACAAACAAGAAAATTCCTCACTTCTCAATCTCTCTGATTCCCCTGCTGTACATATTTACTATTTCTGGCTATTGCACAATTATTTATTTGTTTATTAAGCAGTTTTGTTGAGTTATATTCACATACTATATGACCTATCCAAGGTGTATGATCAACAGCTTTTTTTTAAGCTGTTAAAAAGTCCTTTACTGTAAAATTATAAAATACATAGAAAAATAAAAAGAAATTTAAAATTTAGAAGAGAGTGCAAGACCAGATTAGATTTAATATAATCAATTATAAAAAATAGGTAGCATAGCAGCAAATATTTATAAATATAAATAATAATTCAAATATATTAATAATAGAAATCAATTTTAGCATAATTCTAATTTTTATATACATCTCTAACTATTGGACATAATCTCTAATAATGAAATAAATTATTGGTTTAGTTATTTAATTTCCATTTAGGCCATAATTCTTTCTGGATAATCAAATTCCTGTTTGGGAATTCTTTACATCTTATTGGAATGAATTACAGCACATAACAATTTGCCAACTCATAATTTTATGAGGCAGAAAAACTCAAAATCTTGTTCAACAGTAGTATGCTAAATCAGTATGGATCCAAATAGGTTATTTTAATTAAAAAGAATGAATAAAAAAGGGTTAAAGAAAAATGAAGCGTCCAAAAATATATCACTTCTCTAGGTCTCCTCAATTAAAAGCAAGTGTTTATTTTGCAAGAGAAAAATAACAGAATATTGATCACAGGAAAAATTTTCAGTTGCACTGAGTAATTACTATTCATATACTATAATGATGTTATTTTACATATATCTGGTCTACTTCAGCTCTTTTTTTTTTTTTTTGGTTAATATTTGCATGGAATACCTTTTTCCCACATTTCCCTTTTAACATGGTTGGGTCCTTATATCTGAGGTAAGTCTCCTGTAGACAACATACAGACAGCTCATGTTTTGTTTTGTTTTTTATCCTTTTTATCAATCTATGTCTTTTGTTTGGGGAGACCAATCCATTAACATTTAGTATTATTATTGTAAAGGCATTACTTACTTCATCCATTTTGTTCTCTCTTGTCATATTCTTCTATTGTCTGCCTTCTTACCCTTTAGTTTACCCTTCCTAATAATATTCATTTCTAAACTCTTCTCCAAATCTCTCAACTTTGGTTCTTCTTTCTGGTTGCAGCACTCCCTTTAGTATCTCTTGTAATTTTGAATATGTTGGTGAATTTACTCTGATGACTAATTTCTCCCTTTTGACCATTATGGTTTTTTTCCCCCACAGCACTTCTTTGATATTTGGTTCAACTTATTCTCAGTCTTTAAAATTGCTCACCTTAAGTTTTCAAAATTGGGACAGGGACTCACTAATTGGGCACAGATTTTCTCCAAGGAGTTGCATACAGAGAGTGTGAACAGTGTTTATTCGTGAAATTTCCAGACCAGCCAGCAGATTGTGCTGATCAGTGCATGATTCCATCGAGGTGTTTAAGTCTTGGCTTTCCTGTGTTCCTGTTTCTAACCTCTAGCTTGGATAGTCAAAGAGGGCTCTGCTGCCCAAATTCACTGATAAAAAGTACCTCATCCTCCCGTCCCTTTTCTCTTGAAACAGCTGAATGGGAGGATGGTGTCTGCTCCCTTCTCAGTCAGTTGCAGTGAGCCAGGTGTTTTACTCCAGCTTAATATGTTGGAGGTGGAGGATGGCAGCCTTCCTGGCTGCCACAGGGCCTTGGTAACTCACATGCATCTCTCTGTCCCTTACTCTCCTGGGAGTTGTATTGTACTGTCCTGGTCTGCTAACCCCCAAAGGAGGACCCTCAAACAGATTTGGCTCTTTCACCATTGTTTTTGTGAGAACATTCAGCTCTAACTATTAGACCATCACCATCTTCCCACAATCCTTGCAGCCATGATTTTTCAGTATAGACTTTTGAAATAGCTTTTCAGTGAGAAACTACTTTCCCTTCCTTCCCCACCCAGAAGTTAAATGTGAAGAAGTCAAAGAAAGAGGAGGCAGGAGGGAAGGATGGAGGGAGGGAGGGTGAAAAGGAGGGAGAGGTGAGAGGAAGACAGGAAGAGAGGGAGAAAGGAGGAAGGAAGGAGAGGGAAAAGGTGGCCTGAAATTTTGAGCTACTTTGGGGAGATATGCAGGTTATCCTAGCCATGTACTGCACCCCTGAAGAAAAATGCTGCATTTGGGAGAAGACCCGGGGGCATGCCAATAAGATGACATCCCAACAGCCTTAGCAACATGCTGTAGAGGTCACGGCAGTCCTAAATACTAAATCTAACTAGGACTACCAATGGGACAAGCACACCTAAGGTAAAGGGAACATATGATAGCATGTTTATTAGAAGGAATGAAAAAGTGTGTCATCAAGCCTGTTAACTACAATAAGCTGCAAGAAATAACCAGAAAAAAAAAGAAAGAAAATTCTGCCATGTTCCAAAGAGGGCTAGTGGAAGCTATGACAAAGTATACCCAATTTAATCCAGACTCACTGGAGGGACAGATAATATTAAAGCCTATTTTATCAGCTAGTCAGCCCCAGATGTTAGAAGGAACCTCCAAAAGCTAGCACTAGGACCCTAAACCCCAATGAATTCTCTTTTATATTTTTTTCTGTTTTCTATCTTTTATTAACTCTTTTTTAAAACACTTTTTTATTAATGTTAATAGATCACAAAGAATGTTACATTAAAAAACTTAAAAAAACATAAAAAACATAAGAGTTTCCCTATATATACCCCACTCCTCACACCCCCACACCATCATTTTTGTAAATTGTATTTTTTTGAAGATATATACATCACAAAAAATGTTACATTAAAAAATATAAGAAGTTCCCATATACCCCCCACCCCTCCACCCCACTCCTCCCACACCAACAACCTCCTCCATCACTGTGGCACACTCATTGCACTCTGTGAACACATTTTGGAGCACTGCTGCACCACAAAGATAATAGTTTACCCTGTAGTTCACACTCTCCCCCAGTACATTCAGTAGGTTGTGGCAGGATATTTAAAGTCCAGCATCTGACCCTGCAATATTATTTAGGACAACTCAAACTCACAAAAATGCCCCCACATCACATCTCTTCTTCCCTCTCCCTGCCCTCAGCAACCACTGTGGTCACTTTCTCCACCTCAATGCTACAACTTCTTCTATTACTAGTCACAACAGTTTTATAGTAGAATATCAGTGAGTCCACTCTAATCCATATTTTATTCCTCCATTCTGTGGTCCCTGGGATGGTGATGGCCACTCCACCTCTAGATCAAGATGGGGCTTAGATTCTACATGGATGATGGATGCAATTCCTCTGCTTGCAGTTGTAGGCACTCTTCATTCCCTGGTGTGGTGTTTGACCATCTTCACCTCCCTGTTAGCTGACCTGGGTAAGTCCAATGAACCAGACAGTAGGAGTCACAACTCTGCTGAGGCTCAGGGCCCAGCAGACATATGGGAAGTCCAGAGATTCAAGTCCCCTGAGTATGCACCATCCTTAGCACCAACCGCAAGTTCAGTAAAAGCAACAGAAGAGGCATGTGTAGGAAGGTCACATCTGAGTCCAGCTCCATCACACTCAGGAGCACCAATTCCAAAGTAGGGCCCTCTGACATGGCACAGAACTCCAAATCCATCTGCCATGGCCATATACCTTGTGGATCTCTGTAGCCTTCAGGAGAACCAGCACCTAGGGTTGTATCTACTTTGGCTCTCTCTGTGGTTCTGCTGAAGTGTGCATAAGCATAACTCTTCTGATGACCTCCCAACTCTTTTCTGAAGACTCTTAGCCATATAAACTTATGTGTCTTTGTCTTTTCCCCCATTTATTCAAGGTCAAAAAGCAGTTTATAACACTTGATCCAGTATGTAGACTGAGATATTCTCCTGGTCCGAGTTCACCCTTTTATTCAAGGTCTCTTTCTTGAAACAAGCAGACTGAGCTGTCTCAGAGAGCTAGGGACTGAAAGATAGGCTTAAAGGAATTTGGGGGAGGGGGAGAGGAAGGTTGCAAGCTGATGCCTACATGGGTGAAGTCTATAATAAGTTGGAGGTGAATATTTGTACAAGGAAGGGATAAGATGGGGGCATAGGAATAATTTTGGGTGGGGCTTTGTGGGCTTGAGGGGGGCTAGGGTTGGAAGGATGGGTCAGATGACCCAAGGAATTCGGGGGAGGGCTGAGGGAACAGTTGAATATGGGAGAATGTCAGGTATATGTTTGAAGCTATAATGTTGAGAAAACTCTTTAGAAAATATAATAAGGAAGGATTACATGTTTAAGGTGCTTAAGGAGTGGCATCTGGTACAGGGCCAAGCTTCTAGGGAGTGTGTGAGTGCTAATTTTTTCATAGATTGTTATATTATTGGGTGGAGATCCATACAATGAGTGTGAAGGTGTACCCACATCCTGAGGAGACCCGATGTTCCCAAAGAGAGGGAATTGTGTCTCTTGAGAGAATTGGTGGCTCTCAATTAGTTAGGGCAGTCTAGTATGTCCAGCCCTCAGCATTATTGCAGTATCTGTAAATCTGGTCCATCAAGTAGTGAAGACTGATTGTCACTGAGGGAAGTGGGAGAGGAAACAGGGTAATTGGGGGCAATGGAAGTGCTCCACAAGATCATGCAATGATGGATATAGGACATGTTAACTTACACCAAAAGTGTATAAAATTCTATAAACTAAAATGTAAACCATAATGTAAAACATAAGGAAAGTAAAAATTTAGAAATTTATATAGTCTAAAATATAAACCATAATGTAAACCAAAATGGAACCATGTTTGATAGCTATTTTTCAAAACCTGTATATCAGCTGCAGCAAATATAACATGAACATGCAAAAAGATCATGGCTGGGGAAAGGGAAAAAGGGTTTGATATTGGATATATGGGAATTCCCTATATTGTGTATGTGAATTACTGTGATCTAAAGCTTTTTTGAAGACAAAATTAAAAATTAGAATAAAAAGATGTAGACACTGAGGAAGAAATGAAAGAAAGTGCCTTGCCACTGTATATACAGGGCAAGACCTATTACAGTGAAGAAAGGCAAAATGTTTGAAACAAAGCTTTATTTTAGTATTTCTAAATTATTATGTATTCTATTTCTAAACTTTAAACCCATCACTGTATTTCAATTCCCTATTAATTGAATTTGGCAATATATTAGGATTCATTATTGAAGAAGTTTTAGACCACAGAGGTTCAACTATGGCAGGGGAGAAACACTGGTTATTGATGGGGGAAACATGAATGGGGAGGAGTTCTCCAGGGCATGTGTATAGGGGACATAAAAATGTTCTGATATATGTTGGGTATTTTTATAGTAGTTACAAGTTACAACTGTCAACTGAGGGTGTGCTGAGTTCTTACCCAGGGGAGCTCTGTCACATTCCCCAATGGAACAATAATAATTCCCCAAGTGCAATGGCAAAGACCTACAAGGAAGGATGGCTCATCAAGAATAATGAGCCCTTGGTATTGGTGACTATACTTATGAGCCTGTGTGCCTGAAATATGAACTAGGCCTAAAGTAGCAGGGTGCCTAAGAGTTACCTTCTGAAAGTCTCCATATTGCTCAAATGTGGCCACTCTCTAAGCCAAACTCAGCATGTAAATGCATTACCTTCCCGCCAGTGTGGGACATGACTCCTGGGGATGAGCCTCCCTAGCGCCAAGGGATTACTACCAATCATTAATTAAATTCTCTTTTAGAAGCAGCTTTTTCCTGTCTTCAAGAACCATTACAAGGCCACTGAGGAATCAAAGGTAAGGAGAGACAGGCAGAAAGCTCACCCTGTGGCAGTCACCACGGGCAGCAGCCTGTCACCTCAGGGTTACCCTAGTTCAGGCTCCAAAACATTGAGATTCTGCATTAACTGTGGAAAACTTGGCCACTGGAATAAAGACTGCCCTAGACCACCACACCCCTGTAGGGAGCCCCCAGTCTCTGCTCCCAATGTGGGAAAATAGGCCATGGTCTTAGAGGTATACCTAATCCCAAAAAGGGGGGGTGAAGCATGACCCATGTCCCTTATGGCAATGACCACTGGGGAGGACTGATGGGGCCTGGTGAAGCAGGCTAGTAAGAAAGGGAATCAGTAGATGGATCTGGAACCTAGCAGAGAGTCCACGTGGACATCAATAACCCCAAGATGGCTGCTGGAAGACCCTCTCCAAGATTCTGCCACTCAGTACTTCCTCCAGAAGCCTGAAGAAGCCCTGATATTCCCCAAGGACTTTATCGTTTGGCCTTCCTGGGAGATTGATGGGAGAAATAAGCAATCAAAATGGTGAATAGCTGGAACTCCTCCTCTGCCATTAGCAAAGGGGTGGGAAAATTAACAGTGTAAAAGCGGAGATGGGCCTGAGTCCTCTCTCTTGCATCTGGATCCAGATTCCAGCTGCTTTCTCTCCTGCTTGGATCACTATGCAAGTAAACCTGGTAATTTATAATCCATAATGGGGAATTATAGTCTGTAAATCAGCCCTCTTTTTCACTTTTCAGTCCCTTCCTCTCTACCTAGGATCCCTGATCTGTTATTTTATCCCATTTCTCTTCCCTCCCTACCTGAGTGAATTACTTGCCTAATTCACATGACGTGCTCTTGAAATTAATTTTGCAGCATAGTCAAACAACCTAAATGAAATCTGGTAACACTGGAGCTAAAGGTGGCTCCTTGGACAATTCTGTGTAATATTGAAGTGGAAGAGCACTGGGTGACCTTTAATGTGGCAGGTAAGACTTCTTAACTGATATGGGAGCCATCCATTCAGTTCTGACCTATCAATCAAAACCTCACTCCATGTCAGATAGTGGGTGTTGATGGTAAATCTAAAATTAGATCCTATACTGAGCCTATCCTCTGCCAAATAGGAGACCTAATTATAAGTCATCAAGTTTTAATTGTCCCTGAACATCCCACCCCCTTAATGAGAAGGGATTTACTTTGTACTCTGGGGGCATGCATCTAACTAGTAGGGATAAATAAAACATCTAAGTTGCTGTAGCCCAGTGCTCAAGGAAAGAGTGTGGAACTTTGTGCTTAACCATGGTTCCAGATAAGAATCTAGGTGCCTCATCAATAGCTATACCCCAGGAAATCAATAGTAAAGTAAATCCTATGGTCTGGGAAATCAGGACCCCCAGAAGAGCCCTCTGGGTTCCCCCAGTTTCCATTGCTTATAATACCAACAGCCCTACCCCCATAGGAAGCAATACCCGCTCAAGGAGGAAGCTGTGAAGGTCTCTGGCCCATGACTTAAAAGTTCTTAGAGAATGGCCTACTAGTGCTCTGCCAATCTCCTTGCAACATACCCATTCCTCCTGTAAAAAAAAAAAAAAAAAAAAAAGCCCAAGTGCACCAAGCAGTTAGTTCAAGACTTATGGGCAATCAATAGTTTTGTTATGAGTCCAACAAAGCAAGTTTCTGACACCAACACCATTGAGTCCTTAATTTCTGAGCTGACAGGTTCTGCAGAGTGTTAGCATTCAAGGTGCAAATCTCTCAGCAGAAAGTCTCCTATTTAGGGTTTCTTCTTACTCCATGGAAAAGGTCTCTCTCCCCAGAAGGAGTTCAAGCTATCACTAGTATTCCCCATCCTCAAACAAAAGAACAACTGCAAGCTTTCCTAGGGATGGGTGGTTACTGTAGATTGCAGATACCCATGTTTGGCAAAATAGCCTGGCCACTGTACAGTACTATTGCAGGGACTGAAAACCATCCCTTAGAATGGGAAATAGATCAGGAAACTGCCTTCCATACTTTAAAATGGGCTTTGGTTAGCCCTCCATCCTTAAAGATTCCTAAATTAAACAAGACTTTCTTTCTGTATGCAAGTGAAATGTGTGTGGCTCTAGGAGTGATAGTCCAGAAACTGGGTGAGATTTCTCAACCAGTATCTTATTTCAACAAACCTCTGAATAACTCATCTCAGGAATAGCTACCTTGCCTGAGAGGAGTGGAGGAAACAGACCTTTAAATTAAATAAGCCACAAAATTAGCTTGGAGGCAACCTCTCACAGTCTTCACCTCAAACTAGTTGAAAGAGGTACTTGAGCCCAGGGGCCACCAATGGTTTACAGGGAGCTGGTTGATTAACTATAAGGCTCAATTACTAGAGACCCCTGAGATGCAGTTAAGGGTGTGTTAGACCCTCAACCCTGCCACCCTGCTACTGGCAAAGGGTCCAAGGTCAAAACTGGAGGGACACTTCCTCCACTCCTGCACAAACCCAGGTCTCCCTCCTCACCTTTATTCCAGAACCTGTCCCACTCATATAGCTGGCCTGTGGAGAGACTGGGAGACGCTGAGCCCAGAGAGAAACAAGACCCTGGAAGAGAGGAACCCAGGAAGGTTGAACCATTACAGATGTCAGAAGCCATCTTGCTCCAACATGTGTGGCAGACTTTGGTGAGGGAAGTAACTTTTGCTTTATGGCCATGGTAACTGTAAGCTTCTACCCCAATTAAATACCCTTTTTAAAAACCACCTGATTTCTGGTGTTTTACATTAGCACCCCTATGGCTGACTAATACTGTTGTAGAAGTTGAGAGAGGTTCAATTATTTGCACATAGAAAGGCCAGGACTCAGGAATGATTTTGAGAAGGAAAAATGATTTATTGATGGCTGGCCAGCGGGACTTGGGAACTTTGTTTCAAACTTCAGCCTCGAACAAGATTTTCAAGTTTCTTTTATACAGGGTGGGGAGTCAAATGGTGCTTTTATCAAAGAAAACTACTTTCTTTGTTAGTTAAGTCTTTGCTTGAGTACCAGACAGGGTTTGAATTAATATATCGGTTTTAAATTAACATATCGCCCACATCTCAGGTGAGCTTGAATTAGCATCTTGCCCACATTCCGTCTGGATGCAACTTTGAATACACATTTAGTTTTACATCTTTTCTGAACATTCAAAGCCCATACCACTTAACAGGATTTCTAGAGACTAGGCACACTTGGATACAGAATTAGATGATTTTGAATTTATGCACAGGTTATATTATATTTCCCATTCGAGGCCAAGTCCAAGTTTCCTTAAGTTTTGGCATCACTACCATCAGAGTTTCCCTGGACTGACTGGTATGTATAGAGTTTGCATTGCTAAATGGCCGCCCAGGACTGGAATCATTGCCATGGTCACCAAGGGCAGGACTGCAGCTTCTTACCATCCCACACCCACAAGTCAGGACAGACAGCTTAGGTTATCTCTGAAGAGACAAAGAGCCTCCCACCCATGGCCCACATCATTACAATGGGCAATATTTCCTTACTCAGGAGCTGGAGACCAGATTTTGATCAAAACCTGGCAGAAGAACAGGCCTCATTCTCAATTAGAGCCAAAATGGAAGGGACCTTACTCTGTGGTTCTAATCACTCCCATAGCAGTTCAAGAGTGAAGTCAGCTGCCCAAGGAAATACCAACTCACCAGAAGCACCTGACAGGTTGTAAGAGTGACAGCCATTGAATGACCTGAAATACCTCTTCAAGGAGCTAACGAACAGCAAAGAAGAAACTAGTCATGCCTTAGAAGCCCTAAGAGAGAAAATAGACTTTCTTGCCACCGTGGTGATACAGAATTGCAGCACACTTAACCTGCTAAAAGCAGCACAGGCAGTAATGCTGTCTCTATGTAAATCACTCTGGAATAGTCGTAGACAGCATTCAAAACCTGCAAAATGAAGCACACCAGCTTTGGGAGGATGCAGCCTTTGGAGGCATCTGGTCTTTCCTACTCTTATGGTCTAGTATCCTTTTAGTGGGACCATGTATCTTCAAAATTCTCATTAGGCTCATTTCTTCCAGAATCAATGCCTTATTAGCCATGCAGGTATTTCATCCTGTTCCACATATGGTGCCAGACTCATCTTCCCCCAACCACAATAGAATAGCAAGAGGGTTTTATACCTTGCTAGGTAGGGCCTACTCTCACTACCCAGCACGAAGTAACAATAGAATAACCATCCCCTTTTAGCAACCTCTTAAGAATAAAGGTGTAAACATTCTGGGGGATGGGGGTGTTGAGACAGGTTAGTTTAGGGAAAGGGAATATGAGTCTAAGACCTGGCAGAAAAACATGGCTGCTAAACATGTGGCCATGGAATTGTACCCAAAACCCCCCTGAGGGAAAGACCACCAGCAAAGAGGCTGCTGGAAGGACCCCATGAGAACCCCACTTGGAATGAGATCTCATTAGGGGTCAAGGGAAAGTTCCATTTATCCTCAAGGGGCCTCACCATTGGGCCCCTGGAAACTGTTAGTAGGGTAATCAGAACAGCAAACAGCTGGTGCCCCTTCCCTAAACATTAGCAAGGTGAAGAATAATTAATGACTTAATAAAGATAACCACACAAGAAAAATCTCTCTCTCTGCCTGGAGGAGCCTGCCCCTACATCTGGAGGTGCATAATTTGTTATTTTCTCCCGTTTATGTTGTCTTTTTCAATTTTCTCAATAAACAACTGACCTAACTAAACCAGCATGTTCTTAAATTCTTTTATGTAACATAACCAATAACCTAGAAGAATCCATCATCCTTTGACTCCCTCCTGCTTCAAAAGGTAACTTAAAAATGAGACTTTAAATGTCAATACTATCTTGCAATTAAAGTTGATGTTTAAAAGAAATCACAAGTGAAATTAGTTCAACTACTAGTAAAACAGAAAAATTTAGTAATGTTACTGTTGTTAATAAAATAGTTGCTTAGTTAATTAACAAATGTGCCCAGTTTGTTTTAAGTGAAAATACACTAGAAACTGTAACCAAGAGGTGAGACAAGGTAATTACAAAGATGCCTTTATGTTATGAAATAGCAAAAGGATAAGACCCCAAATTGCTATAACTTAGTGGATTTAGCCTAGACTTGCTATTTTGATGGTAATTCCAAAATGGGTTTGCCCTTACTTATGGTTATTTCAGGATTGGCCTCACCTCTGTAATGGTAACTATTCTCCCCAGTTTGTATCCATGGCAACTTCTGCTTTCTATGGCTGAGAGAAGGCAAATTTGAGACACCTCTGTCTCTCATCCTTCCAGTGTTGTTAATACCCAGCTTTTTCTCATGACTATCCTACTATGGGCAAGAACTAAGGACCCCACAACCTTTGAGAAAATCACTGCCTGGTAAAGTCCTTGCCCCTTGCGGTTGGACGTCTTTCTTGCAGTCTAGCAGCCTGAAGAAATAAAAACATGAAAAAATATAATTTTATATCCTCTTTGCTGCAATGCATTATTTATGTATTGCTTTTAGGAGGCTTGTCCTCAACAGAGTCCAATTTCTCTTGATTTATTATATAATTAAGTTTCTTTTGCATAATTATATTCCTTTCACTTATAATTCCAAGGAATCATGGAAATTCAAAAATGGAAAATTCATTAAAATGTTAATATTGAACACTTTAAAACTCCCTCTGAGGAAATAACTCAATTAACTGCTTGATTAACTCTATTTACCACATTCCTTTTCTCTTTTAACCATTACTCTTTTTTCAGACTCTCTTAAGTAGTTATTTCTGTGTGATTTATTAGAAAAAGAGAAGTGTATTTCTTTATATGGTCGATTTGTTGTAAGTGAATTTTGCATTTTTTAATCTTACCATTGTCAATTGCTTCCAAAAAATAAATTTTAAAATTGTGTATATACCATGTGTAGGCTGCTCAAATCTATATTCTCCCTATCAAGTTCGTCAGAAAATCCTCCCATCTAGCACTATTGAAACAACAGGCAGGAAAAACTGGTTTGTGGAGATACCCTCTGTTCCTATACCCATTTCTTCTGTGCTTGTTTAGCAGCAGGATCTATAACCTGGGCATGCACAGAAAACACTAATTCTTTTTTTTTAGATGACATTTGAGCACTTCCCTTGGAACCAAGATTACAAGGACAGGGAGACATTGGAAACAAATCAAAAGTGAAAGGTCATTCAATAAGGAAAATCCAATATAACATCCACTCTACCAAATATGCACAGCTCTACAGTTAACCAACTGGACTATGCCAAGTCAACCCTCCCCACTTCTGTCCCCATCTCTCACCTCCCATTCCCATAACATCTCCCTTAACTCTCAGATCAGGGGGACAGATTTGAGCCATGACTCCTGTCCTCTTGCTGGTTGACCTTGCATTAAAGCTCTTTCTTTTCTCAAAATCCCATTGTCCTAGTATTGGCCTTTGTGTGCATCGGGCAGCAAGAACTTGCTTGGGAACACCATTACTTAGATTTTAATATATTTCCCTATTACTTTAATGATATAGCAAGAAGGATTCAGATTACAAAATAAAGTTGTCCTGAATGAGAAGTGATTTTTAGAGCTTTAAATATGAATGTATTATAAAGAGGTTAGAAAATATTTTAGTATTTTTAACTAGAAAAATAAGATTGGAGAAGTAAACCTCTCTTTTGCTTAAATAAAGATTCATATCTTTCATTCACTGTTTATTTAGGGGCTAAACAAATGTATATTATATGGCACTGCGATTAAATGAAAGATGAGTTTATGAATCACTTGAAAGCAGATTCTCTGTCAATTCATTTCTGTCCGTCTAGTCTGTAACATAGTAAAAGAAAGGAAATGCACTGCTAGTGAATACAGAAAGAAGGGAATAAAGGAGGAGAGGAATAGAAGAAAAGAAACAGTAGCCCACGGTGACTATAAGCATGGCCTATGGTAGAAACAGGCCTTATCTCCAAGGCTGCTTTTTTACTTATGACCAGTGTGTTTTGGGGTTTCAGTTTCCCCATTTAAATGAAGGAGTAATTGTATCCCCATTCCCAGAGTTCTGGTGAGTGTTAAATGAGATAAACACTACAAAATGTCTATTACAGAGTAAACACTCAATACATGGTAACCGCTACTATTAGAATATATCATAGGAGTTATTGGTCTTAAGGCTTTTATGGCAGGGTGCTGGTTCCTGTTCAAAAATTAATTGGAAGCCAGTCAAATAAAAGGACAATATTTCCTTTGACTTCAGTTCTCATCAGTATAGAAAACTGTTTCTGTTAAGGTTGAATCTCTTCAAACTCAGTAGTCATCATTTGATTGAGATGCACATTTTCTACCAAGAAAAAGTAGATCTTTCTCTTTTGGTTTCATAGAAAAAGAAAAGAAGAAGCATTACCACATTTGAAAACCAGAGCTGCTTTGGTATGTTAAAATAAAGCGAAATTATCCTTTAACCACTAAACTTCTATGAGAAACACATCTAAAATATGAATCATGAGCCATTCAGGATATTTTCATGTGAAATTTCTGTCATGGATTAGATACCTGGCTGCTTTACAGTTTCAGGACTGCATGCATCAAATGTGTTTTCAGTTTTCCTATAGCACTCTTTTTGCTCTCATTGCAGGGGTTCCTATGTAATGATGCATGTAAAGAGAAAATGGGTTACCTGTGGTTTGCATATTGAATGATTTAGAATCAGAGTTCCCCCCTTTCCACTTGTATTGGGTTCTCCAGTTTGCCTCAAGAAATCTATGTAAACCACCTCCTTCAGAAATGACAAAGCAAAACTCAAGTAAGTCTTCAGGATTAAATATAATATTTCTAAATAAAAAGAATATATACTCAGTTATTTCTAATCTGCACTTGCATTACTGTATATAATAGAAGAAAGATGTACAGGATTTAAAGTAAGAATACAATCAGTGCATTTTGTTTTAAAATACATTTATAATGAGAAAAGAAGGCTTTTAAATCAAGATTTGAAAAATGTTGAAATAATTCAATTCATTACATGATATTTTTGAGGGTTGGGAAAATTACTAGATTTGGAGAGTTCATGATGAACTGCCAGGTCATGACATATCACATATTGCTTCCTTTTGTGACCCTCCAGTAGTTGTGATGATTCACCTGTTCCCTCTCATGACAAGTTTACTTTGTTAATGAGCATAATGTCCTCCATTCATTTGTGAGAATATATATCTGCTGTCCCATTTATTACTTAATAACCCACTTAAAAAAAGGCAATTTTTAAATGATCCACAAAAGATAGTTTAGAATGGTTATCACAATTCAGTGCTCCCAAATAGTTGAGGTAACATACCCATGGGGCATTGTCAGGTGAAATAGTCCTTCTGGAAATGATGTCTTAGTAGTAGCTCAAAAGCAACAGAAACACAGCAATCTGGAAGGAAAGCTGAAGTTTAAATAGTATTCTAACAAAAACACCCTGGGGTTTCTATAGATAATTGATGGATATGGTCTTCATAATCTGATGAAATCAGTAGCAGTTACACAGAGACTTAACAATTGTTTCTTCTCAAGAAATTGGCAAGAGTGTTCTGAGACTTTGAAACTCATAGCCAAATCATTACACGTGTGCTTAATGCAAATTTACAATTTTTCTAAACTGTTCAGTCATGTGTGTATGTTGCTCCATTTATACTACTAAAATCAAATTGCCTATTTATTTGTTTATTGTTTTATAACAGGGCTAGCCTATACTTGGATTAAGTGTTGTTATTCCCTCTTTAATATCAAACTAGACTTCAGGATATTTGATTAACATAACCCTTGAGGCAGCCACTAAATAATCATTTGGAGAAGGCATTTGAGTACCAACGAAGTTAAGCATAATATTTGGGTAGAAAGAAACATAACGATACATTTTTGTTGTATCTGCATATCCTTTCCCAGTGGACTATGGGAGGGAACAGAGGAAAATTCTAAATGGCTGTCTGGACAGGAGAACAAGGACAATGGTGTCTACCGAGACATCTCAAATACACTTACAGCAGAAACTCCCATTGCCCCAGGGCCACCCACCAAAAAGTTTCTTTCTATTTCTTTGTATATGATTAATAAATTCTCAGAGCTGAAAAGGTTCTGAAAGTCTGCCTTCTCCAACTCTCCATCTGTTGTATCAGTCTCCTCTATATCACTCCCAAAGTGAATTTACAGATTCTACCTGAATATCTTCACTGGGAAAAGTCGCTGCTCCTTAATGTGGCACACCTTGATTTGGGGGCAGCTTAACTTGTAATAATTTCTTAACTTTTATACCCTAATCCTCAGGCATAGACACTTACCATGACCTGCACGGGTGAACAGAGAACCTGAGAGGAGGTGACGAGAGCTTAAGAAAGACACAGAGAGACAAAGATAAGTTTAGAGGGGACCAGGTGGGCCAGGGCTAGCTGATGGCAAAGCCAAGGCCAGGAGCTGGCAACACAAGCTTTACTTAAAGCAGTTAATTAGGTCATTGTACTCAGAGCAGGAGCTTTCAGGCATGAAGTTCTTTGAGAAAGGTTTTCTTAGAGTTTCTTCTATCAGGACATCAGCTCCTTTCTGCTTACTTGCAGGTACAAACCCAGTTGACCACAGCCTCACATCTCTGTGCACATTGATCCTCCCTAGCAACGTGGCTGTAGTTGAGCCCTGCACATTACTTCTCCGACCCCTACAACATTCTTGATACTTTACCATAAATGGTTTCTTCATTTACACTTTACTCAATCCAAATCTCCTTTATGGGTATGACTTAACACCTGGTATTACATTTCCTTATCTGTAAATAGAAATTTGATCTGTGTAATTAGTTATTTAGTTTTTTCTAGTAGTGGAAGATTTTATATAAAACAATATCCCAGATGTCCTCTTCATAAAAACCTGTAGACAAGCTGATAAATTGTCATTGGAGAGGAAGTGAAAAGCACCATTCAGCCTTCTTGTAAATGCTTTTGGGGACTCAGTAGAAGTTTGGGACTTTGTGATAGAGAGATAGAGAAACATCAGATCATGTAACTATGGCATTTCCATAGAGCTGCAAATATTAGTACAAATTCTCACAGCAAATTGTCTCTTTTCACCTAGGTTGTACTTTGATTCTGCTCAGCATTCTGGTTACTTTTCTAGACATAGGCCAATGTGCTTCATTACAGTACCAGCCTTAAAAGACCCCATTTTAAAAACAGTGAACTTCAAAACTGACTTCAAGATATGTAACAACGTTGTTTTGTTTTGCTGCTTTTTAAGAGGAAAAAAACCAAACGGTTCACTTCAATATAATTCAGATAAACACTAATAGTTTGACTTCATGAGTCATTGTGGATGAAAATATAACATCTAGGCATTGCTTTTCTCCTCAAATCTGAAAAATTCTAAGAACAAAGAGCATAGCAGAAGTAGTTCCCATGGCTTTTTGATATTATGTTTTGTTTTGTTTTTACTTTTTTTTATCGAAGTATATCATTCGTAGATGAACACGCATAAACAATAAGTGTATAGTAATGATTGTGACTTTACAAAATAGACATATATAACATCCATCCACATCTAATGTATATTTCAATAAGCAAAGTAAAGAGGTGGATAATCACCTTGATTTGCTTTCCTAATCTAATGCCTTATACATCTAGAAATGGTAAAAATTAGTTCTCTAGAATGATACATGTAAGCTAATATAATTATTTTGCTTCTTAAGGTCAAATTAATGTCTAACAAAAACCATCAAACAACCCAATCAGCAGACAATAGATACCGGAACCAAGTCCTACAAATCTCAGTATCAGATGAGCTATATACAGTTTAATTTAAAAATATACTTTTTAAAAATTAGAGACTCATTCATGTCTGAGATATATTCAAACATTCATACTATACAGAATGTTGTCAGATCAATTATAAAGTATTAAAAACAATCAATCAACAAGTATTTATCAGTGCCCTGCTGTTTGCAGTGATATTATTATTGTGGTGGATACAGTAGTGATGAGACAGATGGCCCGGTCTGCAAATTGGGTAAAGACTGATGCTAAATAATTTAACAGGTAAGACAATCCCAATTATTAAAAAATGAAAAATCTTATAGAAAATCAACATCACATCAAATAATACCACTCTATGATCATGATGAATCAAGACATAAACAAGCCCACAATGTAATCATATACAAAAACAGGCAAAGACATGGACATTGTCCAAACTCCCAAATGATCATTCTCCTATCCTGACTCAAATTAGCAATTGTGGCTTCTTTCGCCATCCCAAGTTTGCTTACTCCATTATTCCAGCAGTCTAGATAAGAATTTTTAAGATAGTCAATCACTCTTAATAGCATTCAAATCATATCAGAGTCCCCAATCTCTTAAATCTTCCTCAGAGGCACTTAATACTTGCCTGAGTTCTTTAATAAGTCCTTTCTAAAATGCTCTTGAGACTTTGCATGGTTCCTGTTACAATTACCAATTTTTTGTTTTGTGTGCTGGCTCAGTGTTCATCTTACTTTGGCTAAGCTACTTGACTCAAAGGTCAATTCTGAACTTTGGCCTAGTTAATAAGGAGCTTTCCAGCCCTTGGGCATAAACACCTCCAGAGCCCAAACCCACATTGGAGGCCTCCAGCCACATGCCTGTACACCCCACCCCAAACCAGCACCTGGTCCCAAATGATAAACTAACCATGTCTCCTTCCCTATATCCTCAGTCCCTTCCCTTTTTCTGCTTTAAACTACCCAAAGCCTGACTCCCAAGGAAAATCTACTAACCTCCAGTCCTGGACCAAGCAAAGAACAATCTTATGGGTCCCTCTCACTTTGCTTGTATATTTTCCACAGTTTGAATCTTCTATGCCATTCGCACTTCTCAATTCTTATCTATCCCTCATAGTGCCCCTCTCTCTCTGGGACATGTAAGTAACAAACTATTTTATCATTGTTATTGGCTTTTTTTTTCTTTTTTTTTTTATTTACTGGGGCCAGGGATTGAACATGAGAAATTCTATATGGGAAGCTGGTAGTAACCACTGAGTTACATTGGCTCCCAGTATTTTATCATTCTTTATGGCCTCAATTTCCTGTATGTCACACCTGACCTCCACCTAAACCCACATTTCAAATACAATTTAACTAATTCAAACCAGTTCCTTATTAAATATAGTCTCTTTCATTGCAATGAGTCAATAAACCTACCTTAGTTCAAGTAGGTCGGTTCCTAATAGTCTTTGGTTGAAGGGCATTGTCAAAAAGATTGCAAGATATTTGGTTGAGTATTTATCTTGATTGCAAGGAGAAATTTGCAGAACTAAATCCTACATTACATAGGGAGAATGATCTTGAATCAATGAAATCAACATCTATCTTAAGAACTAGAAAAAGAACAAATTAAAACAGAACAAACAGAATAAAAGAAATAATATATAAGAGCACAATATTAGTGAAATCAAAATGAAAAATAAAGAAAAATAATGCAATTCATACAGAAGCTCATAGAACCAATCTATGTCAGATTTATCAGGACAAAAGATAGAATAAACAAATTACTAATATTCACACTGAGAGGGGTAGTGTACCCACAAATACTATAGAAATTAAAAAGATGATTAGAGAATATTATGAAAGTTTTATACCAATAAATTTGACAACTTATTTTACCTTATCCATAGACAAAAAAAAAAAAAAGGAAATCATGTGTATTATAATAGATACAAAAAGACATTTGACAAAATCCAACATTTATTCTTGATAAAAATTCTCAGCAAACTAGGGAAAGTATATCTATGAAAAATCTAAAGTCACCACCATAGTTAGTTGTGGAAGAATGGATGCTTTCTCCTCTGATGTCAAGAACAATTTAGATATGCCTTCATAATCAGTTTTATTCAACATTATAGTCTTAGATGTCCTACCTAGTACCACATGATAAGGGAATGAAAAGAGGATCCAGGGAAGTAAGAAATAAACCTGTCTTTGTTTCTGTACAATATATTGTCTGAATAGAAAAATTATCATCTCCAAAAAGATACTAGAACTAATAAATGAATTTATCAATGTTGCAGATCATACTATCAATATAAAAAATCAATTGTATTTCTCTACACTAGCAACAAACAATCTAAAATTGACATAAAAAATCAGTACTTGGGGGTAAATTTGGCAAAAATGTGCTGGACATGAATGCAGAAAACTGAAAAACCTTGTTCAGAGAAGTTAAATAGGAATGAAACAGTTGGAGGGATATAATATGTTCATTGATTAGAAGATTCAGTATTGTTTAGATTTCAAGCATGTCATATTGATTGATATTTTCAATAATATCTCAGTCAAATTTCCACAAGGCTTTCTTTGGAAATTGATGAAGTATTCTAAAATGCATATGAAAATGCAGACCACCTAGAATAGCTAAAATAACTTTGAAAAAGAAGAACAATTTTGGAGCATTTATACTACCTGTACTCGATTTCAAGTCTTACTATAAAGTTGCAGTGGTATTTGCACAAAGGTAGACAAACAGATCAATCAAACACAATAAAGAAATTAGAAATATACTCCAAGAAGATGGTAAATTGATTTTTAAATTGATATTTGAAAAAGGTGCTAGGACATTTAAATGGATTAAAAATAAAATTGCCTAACAAGTGATGTCTGAACAATTAGATATCCATGTGCAAAAAAATGAAACTGGCTGTATCTTGTGCAACAGTTGCTATTAACTCAAAATGAATCATAGTCCTAAAATAAAACTTAAACTATAAAACTTCTACAATTGAAAATAGTAGAAAATCTGTGTGACCTTGCTTAAGCAAATATCTCTTAGATGCATCACTAAAAGCACAATATATAAAAGAAAAGATTGATAAAATGGACTTCAAAATTAAACATGTTTGTTCTTCAAAAGTCATTGTTAAGAGAACAAAGACAAGCCACAGACTGTGAGAAACCATTTGAATTTTATGCATCTTATATAGGACATGAATACAGAGTATGAAAATAATTATCCAAACTCAATGTGAAAATAATCCAGTAAAAAGAAAATAAGCAGAAGTTTGTATTGACCATTTACCAATTACTGACAAAAGATTTATAAATGGTAAAATGTTCATATGCAGGTGTTTAATACACAGACATGTATAGGTATGATCACAATTGCTTCATTTGTAGTAGCTGTAAATGGGAAGACCCAAATAGCCTTCAACATATCAATGGATAAATACTGTGATGTATCTCTAAGAGAATACCACTCAGCAATAATAATAATTTACAAAATAGTGAATTGTTGGTACATATTACAACATAGTTAGATAACCAAATAATTTTATGAGTGAAAGAGACCAAACCAAAAAGAGTACATATTGTTTAAGTCTCTTGATTCTATTAAATAAAATTTTACAAATACAAATTAAACTGTTTTTACAGTAAGCAGATCAGTAATTGCCTGGACATAGTTGGAGGCTAATAGGAGGGCTGTCTCAAGTCACATGCTGAGCTCTGTAATTTCAGAGTCTGCCATAGAAATTTTTTAAAAATCCAGATGAACGAATAATTGTTGCAAAAGGAAACTTAGAAGAATTTATTAGAAAGTTCTTTGCTCTAGTCTTTATCCAAGACTAGAAGTCTGGGAAACGGTGAAGAGGGACATCCCAGTATCCTTTATTTTCAATACCCAGCACCCATTGATACTCCTTTCTCCAGAGAATTTTAACAGCAGCAATTGTCCCGCATGGCCTTGAGACTTACCAGTAATGGTATGGCTGCTACTTCTTCTCTAGGACCTTGTTTCAAGGCCATTCTTACATACTGCTTTCATGTTCTGCCCTAAATAACTTGAGTCAAATATTTAATTTTGTGACTTTGTCTTTCCTGGAGGTAAGTCATTCAAGCAGTACTGCTAGAACAATTTCCAGTGTGGTTTTCACTAACAGCCACAGAGAAATATTCTTTCAAAAATTGCCCTGGTAACTAAATTCATGGAATACTGGTGTATAGGTATATTTTCTTCTCCTAACCCTTGAGAATATCTGAAAAGTAAGACAAAATACCTAACTAAAGCTGTATTAAGTTTATATAATATAAACCAACCATTAGTTCAATTTGAAAAAAAACAAAATCTGTATTCACATGTTTTTTAATACCATATTCTTAAGGGCATACTTGAAGAGATTAAAACATTTCAAAAGCAATATTAAACAAGTCAGGAACAATTGCAATGCCATCTCTACCTAATGGTATAATGAATGTTTCAGCATCAATGAAAACAATCAGGGGACACTACTCACATGGTTGACTTTCGGCTTATGTTTGACTAGGTTTGTTTACTGTATAGTTCTCATTCTTTCATATACTCTTTAAAAAGAAAAGTAAACCTCTGCTCTTTCAGTGATGCAGATTTGATAGCTCTTTCTTTCTTTTAGCAGTAAATTATACTGTATTCTGTGGTCCAATCAACTCAATCTTTTTCTTTTCCTCTTCATCTGAATGTGTCTTTGTAATTTAATATGGCAACAACAACACATTTTAAGGAAGTCATAAAGTTATGGCACACCTTGAAAGAGTTCATGATACAGAAGTAAGAACCAATGGAGACTAGATGTTGACCAAGACAGTATTCTCAAAACTGGTTTCCTCTAAGAGGTGCCACCCTTAGACCCTTGAAAGCTTATCCAAGCCCCAAGTCTCAGAGGAGTCTATGCTTTGGAGTGACTTTCTCAAAGTTTTTAAGTCACCCAGTGGTGCCTGGGACCAGCACAGGAAGGTCATTCTCTACCAGGCAGAATACCCCAAGCCTTGAAAAGGTCCCACGTACGACCCACATAGGACCTTGGAAAGGCCCCTATTTCTTCACTTTGAGGTGCACTTTGACCTTTTACCCAAAGAAGCTAACATGGTATGTTAAGGAGCCTATGCCATATCCTTGAGTCCCATGTCTGGCCCCAGTACCAGGAGTGAAGCCTCACAAATGCATCATTGACTATGTGATATTCTTTCAAAAGGACTGTAGGAGATAGGCTGGGAAATGGTACTATCATGCTAATTTTGATGACTTTCTTAAAAAATCCAACACCCACTCATAATAATAATGTAACAATCTCAACATATAGTAAGAGAAGAGTACTTCTTTACCCTGATAAAGGGCATCTATGGACTAAAAGATTATGTAATGCTTATTGTTAAAGACTAACTACTTTGTCCCTAATATCAGGAAAAGATAGTAATGTACACTATTACCACTCGTATTTGACATAGCACTGGATATTTTAGCAAGTCCTAAAAGGCAAGGGGGAAAAAGGCACACATTTCTGAAAGGACATGGTTATTAAAGAAAATCTCAAGGAACCTTCAAAAAGAAAAATAAAAAAGAACCCCTAGAACTAATCAATGATTTATCAATACTGTAAGTTACAAGCCACACAAGAAAAGCAATCATATTTCTCTAATCAACTTTAAAAACATTACCAATATTCTGGTTTCAGCTCTGACATGGAGAAAGTTTAGAAATCATCAATCACTCCAGTCCTCACAACAAGAAAAAGTTGGATAGACAGAAAATCAATAATTTTTCTTGAACCTCTCAGAGAACTGAGGTTTCAGAGCAAACAACTACCCAAAACCTAGAGAGAAGCTGACCTAAAGAAACACAGTTGAGATCTGTTTAAAACACAGGTTTTATCACTCAGAAATCCACCAAGTTGTTATGTTGAAGATCTGAGAAAAATCCCCTCCTGGATCTGGCAGGGGAAAAAGAAGAATAATCATTGCGAAATACTCCCAGAGCCTTCACCATAAAAAAGACCTAATTTCCGTGGAATAAGACTTTGCCAGGGCCCTATCCCAAACGAGCTAAGGACATACATCCCATCAATACCCTCCAGTGTTTCTGCCTCTCCTGAAAAAATAAAACAAAACAAAACATTGTCATGAGGGATTAAGACTTCAAGGAAATAGATAGGAAATGCTGCAGAAATGGAAGGCACAGAGGCATGGAAGTAAAGTAACCTGTACTATTGTAGAAATATTTAAAAAGGGCACAGGATAGAGATGCAAGCCCAATAAAAGGCTGAACTTTAATCAGATATAGAATGTATCCCATCCTCATATCTTACCACTATACCAAGAGCACTCCTGCATAATATCATTAAATTATAGATGAAAGAACTACAAACCATGGACCCTCTCTGATATGCAGTACTTACGGAATCTCAAAGTCAAAAGGAAACAAAAACAGGGACAGGAGAGGAATTTAACACTCTGACACCTATAGATAATGAAAATATTTTAAACAGTCCAGCGGCTACCCAGATTAACATACATCCTCAGGAGAGGGGTAAGATGGCATCTGAGTAAGTACATCATAGTCATCTCTCTTACAAAAGACCAGCTGTGTGGTGATGGAGCCCTACCGGAGCAGGCTGTTTCGGGAACCTGCAGGGTGGGAGGTGTCTGGACATCAATTGGGCAAGACTGCAGCAGAATTGGTGTTTGCTCAAGGTAGAACTGTGGGTTTCTAACACTGAACTTGGAAGCTATGGGAAGGTAAACACCTTGCCCCTAGGGCTAAGAGCACTGGCGTTCACTGAGAACTGCTGGTCGAAGGGTGGAATCTCCAAGCCATGTTCCCCAAACGCGTGAACCCCAAGCCTGTGTCCACTGAATCTCTGCAGCCCATGTTTCACAGACCTACATACCCGGAGTCCACATTGTCCCAGGCCTCTGTTTCCCGAGCCCAGCATCCCGGAAATTCGGCATTGTCCTATTCCTCCAATCATGGACTAACTCTGGGGGTGAAAGAGTTTAGATGGGAGATGCAGAGGGGCCAAGGAGTACAGGTTCAATTTTCTGGTCCCCCCTTTTATTGAGTTTAGAGGAGCATATCAGCTGAATTGGGGAGAGCCTAGGAAAAGAGGAGAGGCAAATCTGGTGAGAGAGCCCAATTTACCTAAACACCCTGGCATAGGAAACTTGGTCTGGGAGAAGGTGGAGTCAGAAAATTAACTACCCCCTTTGTAGCACACCTAAGGGAGAGGGCTAGTAGGATGTGCTTTACAGGCTTTCAATAGTCTATTTAGGGTTCCTGGCAAGGGGTGGGTGCTCTCTCAAGAAATTAAGAGACATTATTTTCTCAGGTGAGTTGGTTCACCAGGGACCCAGTTGAATTTCCTACAGGGGCCCTCATGCAGTCTTCCTGCTGCCTTGGGAGAGAGGGAAGTGAGGAAGGGAAAAAGGGGAAAGGTCAAACTCCTAAGCAGTTTATTCAAGAGCAAAGAGAATTCTTTGCCTGAGGCCTTCTCTGATCTTTTTGTTGGTTTGTTTTCTTGATTTCTCTTCCTCTTTATTCCCCCCACTGCCCTTTTTTTTCTTTTACTTTTTTCTCCCTTCTCTTTTTCTTGATCTGCCTTTTTACTTCTTACTTTCTTTCTTTCTTTCTTTTCCTTTTTCCCTTTTTTTTTTTTTTATATTAGTGCTGCAGGCAACATTTCTTACTTGCTGTGTTTACTTATCCTCAATTTGCTCTTCTCTGTGTGTACTGATTTTGGCTACAAATTCTATCCCCTTTCCTTTACATCATTCTCTCCTCCATCATTTATTGTTCTTCTTACATTCCAATTCTCTCTGTTTAGCACCCCATATTTCTGACTTTTTATCTCTAATACCTCTAATCTGTTTTCTATCATTTATTCACTCTTTTATTATTGTCTCTCTTTTCTTTTTCCCTCTCTCCTGACCACACTGACCATTTAATTCATAGTATATTCCTCCCCATATTCAGTTTACTATCTCATTATAGGTACTCCAATTTTTTACAGTTACTACTATACACAGAATACATGAGTTCTATATCCATTCTCCTAGATCTCACATGGTTCTTCTGCTAACATTCACTATCAATACTGCTATTATATTTTTCTTTACTTATCCCTTTTGCTTTCTCTGGACCTAATATTTTCCTTCAAAGTAACTTACCCAACAATGAGGAAATATATAAAAAGAAAAAAGTGACAAAAAGAAGACTTAACACACATGCAAAAACAACAGCTAATTAAACTCCAAGATTAGATGAAAAAGATAATCGACAGAATAAACCCAACAAGATAAAATGATGACCACACAGCAACAAAAAACTACAAACCATACCAATAATCAGGAAAATGTGGCCCAATCCAATGAAAAAACTAAAAACCAGGAAGAGAAGTGAAACAACGAACAAGTAATTAAAGCTCTCAAGACATGTATCATGGACCAATTCAATGAAGTGAAGGAAGAGATTAAGCATATTAAGAAAACACTTGGAGAGCACACAGAAGAAACTGTGATCATGCATAAAAAGATCGCAGATATGATGGGGATCAATAACACAATCCAAGAAATAAAAAATACACTCTCAGCAAATAACAGCAGATTTGAAGAGGCAGAGGAAAGAATTAGTGATGTGAAAGACAGTACATCTGAAATCAAAGAGAGAGTAGAATTAATTGATAAAAAGAAAGAAAAAAATCCACCAGGGACATAGGGACCAGAATGACGATGCAAAACACACAAACATACACATTATAGACATCCTAGAAGGAGAAGAGAAGGGAAAAGGGACAGAAGAGGTGTTGGAGGAAATAATGGCTGAAAACATCCCAAATCTATTGAGGGAGATGTATGTACATGTCCAGGAAGCACAACGCATCCCAAACAGCAGAAATCCCAAAAGGCCTTCCCCAAGACACATACTTGTCAAATTATCCAAAGCTCAAGACAAAGAAAAAATACTAAAAGCAGCAAGAGGAAAGAGAACCATCACATACAAAGGAGGCTCCATAAGATTAAGTGGTGATTTCTCATCTGAAACCATGGAGGCAAGAAGACAGTGGTATGACATAGTCAAGGAACTAAAAGAAAATAATTTCCAACCAAGAATACTCTATCCAGCAAAGCTAGTATTCAAAAATGATGAAGTTAAAAATATTCACATATAAACAGAAACTAAGAGAGTATGCGAACAAGAAACTTGCCCTTCAAGAAATACTAAGGGGAGTTCTGCAGAAGGAAAGAAAAAAACAGGAGAGACAGAGTTTGAGGAGAGTGTAAGAATAACTAAAACTCCAAAAAAGAGAAAAAAAATCAAACAACATAAGACAAACATAACTCCAAAGAAAATGTGGCTAATATAAGTAAATCCTTGAAAGTAATTACACTAAATGTCAATGGATTAAACTCACCTGTTAAGAGACACAGATTGGAAGGCTGGATAAGGAAATATGACCCATCTACATGTTGTCTACAAGAAACTCATCTTAGACCAAGGGATTCAAGGAGATTGAAAGGAATGACTGGAAAACAATCTTACAGGCAAACAATAACCATAAAAGGGCAATTATAGCTATATTAATATCAGACAAAACAGACTTTAAGAGCAAAACTGTTCTGAGAGACAAAGATGGACACTACATATTAGTGAAAGGGATAATCTTTCAAGAGGAAAGAACAATCATAAACATTTATGCCCCTAAGAAAAGTGCCTCCAAATCATGAGGCAAACACTGGAGAAAGTAAGTGAAGGGATAGATGCCTCTACAATTATAGTGGGGGACTTTAACACACCACTATCACCATTTGACAGAACATCTCAAAAGAGAATCAATAAAGAAACAACGACTTTGAACAATATATTAGAGGAGCTGAACCTAATAGACATATACAGAACATTACACCCAAATACAGCAGGATATACATTTTTCTCAAGTGCACATGGTTTATTCTCCAAGATAGACCACATGCTAGACTACATAGAAACTCTCAGTGAATTCAGAAAGATCAAATCATACAAAGTAATTTCTCTGACCACAGTGGAGTGAAGCTGGAAATCTGCAAGGACCAGAGGCCCAGATTTGGCACCAAGATGTGGAAGTTAAACAGCACACTCTTAGAAAAACAGTGGGTTGAGGAAGAAATCTCAACAAAAACCAATAACTACCTTGAAACTAATGAAAATGATAACACAACATATCAAAACTTATGGGATACAGCAAAAGTCATACTGAGAGGGAAATTCATAGCCATGAATCCATACATCAAAAAAGAAAAAAAGAGTTGAAATTGAAGAACTAACTGAACAATTGGAGGAATTAATAAAGAAAACAACAAACTAACCCCAAAGAAAGAAAAAAGAAAGATATAACAAAGATCAAAGCAGAACAAAATGAAATAGAAAATAAGAAAGCACTTGAAAAAATAAACAAAAGAAAGAGCTGGTTCAGCTGGTTCTTTGAGAGGATCAATAAAATTGACAAACCCTTTGCTAGATTAACAAAGAAAAAAAGAGAAGATGCAAATACATGTAATAGGAAATGAAAAGGGTGATATCACCACTGACCCCATTGAAATAAAAACTACCAAAAGAGAATATTTTGAAAAACTGTATTCCAAGAAGAAAGACAATTTAGAGCAAATGGAGAAATTCCTAGAAACACATAAGCAGCATACATTGACAAAAGAAGTTATTGATGATCTCAACAAACCAATCACAAGTAAATAGATAGAATCAGTCATTAAAAACCTCCCACTAAGAAGAGCCCTGGGCCAGACATCTTCTAAGGTGAATTCTACCAAAAACAACACCAATTTTGCTTAAACTCTTCCAAAAAATTGAAATAGAAGGAACATTGCCTAATTCATTTTATGAGGCCAACATTACCCTAATACCAAAGTCAAACAAAGACACCACAAGAAAGGAAAATTAGAGACCAATCTCTCTAATGAACCTAGATGCAAAAATCCTCAACAAAATACTTGCTAATTATATTCAAAAACACATTAAACAAATTATACACCATGACCAAGTGGGCTTCATCCCTGGTATGCAAGGATGGCTCAACATAAGAAAATCAATTAATGTAATACACCACATAAACAGATTGAAGGAAAAAAAATCACATGATCATATCTATAGATGTAGAAAAAGCATTTGACAAAATACAGCACCCTTTCTTGTTAAAAACACTGCAAGATAGGAATAGACGGAAACTTTCTGAACATAATAAAGAATATATATGTAAAATCCACAGCTAACTTCATTTACAATGGTGTCTTTCCCTCTAAGATCAGGAACAAGGGAAGCATGCCCACTATTACCCCTTCTCTTTAACATTGTGCTAGAAGTACTTGCTTGAGCACTAAGGGAAGACCCAGATATAAAAGGAATCCATATAGGAAAGGAAGAAGTCAAAATTTCATTATTTGCCCATGACATGATCCTATACATAGAAATCCCAGAGAAGTCTACAACAAAGCTTCTAGAACTTATAAATGAGTTCAGTAAAGTCACAGAGTATAAGATAAATGAACAAAAATCAGTAGCATTTCTGTACACTGATGATGAGCAATCTGAGGAGGAAATCAAGAAACAAATACCATTTACAATAGTAAATTAAAAAATCAAATACCTAGGAATAAATTTAACCAAAGATGTAAAGGACTTATACACAGAAAACTACACAACTCTGTTCAATGAAATCAAAGAAGACCTAAACAAATGGAAGAATAATCCCTGTTCATGGATAGAAAAACTAAATATTATTAAGATGTCTATCCTACAAAAACTGATTTACAGATTCAATGCAATTCCAATAAAAATCAACATATCATTTTTAATGAAATAGAAAAAGTAACTATGAAATTTATTTGGAAAGGAAAGAGGCCCCAAATAGCCAAAGACATATTGAAAAAGAAAAATGAAACTGGAGAAATCATACTCCCAGACTTCAAAACACACTACAAAGCTACAGTAGTAAAAACAACATGGTATTGGCAATTGGCATAAGGATAGACACACTGATCAATGGAACCAAATTGAGAATTCTGATATAGATCCTCATATATACATTCATCTGATATTCAACAAGGTGACCAAGCCCACTCAACTGGGAGAGAATGGCCATTCAACAAATGGTGTCTAGAAAATTGGATATCCATGTGCAAAAGAAGGAAAGAGGATTACCATCTCACACCTTATACAAAAATCAACTCAAGATGGATCAAAGACTTATAAAATATAAAAGCCAAGACCATAAATACCTTGGAAGGTAATGTAGGGAAGCATCTATAGGACATTGTAATAGGAAATGGCTTCATGAATTTCACATCCAAAGCACGAGCAGCAAAGGAATAAATAGATAAATGAGACTTCCTCAGAATTAAAGCCTTTTGCCCCTCAAAAGAGTTTGTCATGAAAGTGAAAAGGGAGCTTACACAATGGGAGAAAATATTTGGTAACCATATATCTTATAGGAGACAAATCCTGCATACATAAGGAACTCCTATGTCTTGAAAATAAAAAGACAAACAACTCATTTAAAAAATGGGAAAAAGACTTGAACAGACACTTCTCAAAGAAGAAATACAAATGGCTAAAAAGCATATGAAAATATGCTCAAAATTACTAGTTATTTGGGAAATGCAAATCAAAGCTATAATGAGATACCATCTTACTCCCATAGATTGGCAGCTATGAAAAACAGAAGACTACAAGTGCTGGAGAGGATGTGGAGGAATGGGAACATTCATCCACTGCTGGTGGTAATGCAGAAGGATCCAGCCATCCTGGAGGACTGTTTGGCAGTTTCTCAGAAAGTTAGCTATATATTTGCCATATGACCCAGCAATTTCACTGCTGGGTATATACCCAGAAGATCTAAAGATAAGGACACAAACCAATATATGTACACCAATGTTCATAGCAGCATTATACACTATTGCCAAAAGTTGGAATCAACCCAAATGGCCATAAATGGATGAATGGATAAATAAAATGTGGTATATACATACAGTGGAATACTACTTAACTATAAGAAGGAATACATTACAAACAGATGGGATACCATGGATGAATCTTGAGGACCTTATGTTGAGTGAAGCAAGCCAGCCATTGAAGGACTAATACTACATGACTTCTCTAATAGGAAATAAGCAAACCAAGCTGTCACCGAGAGTGAAAGACTAGAAAATAGGCTTAAAGGAATTTGGGAGGAATAGGAAGGTTGCGAGCTGATGCCTTCATGGGTGAAGTCTATGATAAGCTGGAGGTAAGTATTTGTACAAGGAAGGGATAAGATGGGGTTTAGGGATACCTTTGGATGGGGCTTTGTGGGCTTGAGGGGTGCAGGGTTAGGAGGATGGGTCTGATAACTCAAGGAGTTGGGGGAAGGGTTGGGGGGAACTGTAGAATATGGGAGAATGTCAGGTATATTGTTGAAACTATACAGTTGAGAAAACTCCTTAGAAAATATAATAAGGAAGGATCATGTGTTTAAGGTGCTTAAGCGGGGGGGCAGGGGGGGCATCTGTTACAGGGATAAGCTACTAGGGAGTATATGAGTGCTCATTTTGTCATAGTGTTTTATATCATTGGGTGGAGACCATACAATCAGTGCAAAGGTGTACCCACATCCTGGGGAGACCTGATGTTCCCAAAGAGAGGGAATTGTGTCTCTCGAGAGGATTGCTGGCTCCCAAGTAGTTAGGGCAGTCTAGTATGTCCAGCCCTCAGCATTGTTGCAGTATCTGTAAATCTGGTTCCTCAAGTACTGAAGATTGAGTGTCATGGTGTGGCCTGAGGGGAGCGGGAGAGAGGTATAGCATGGATGAGAAGCAGGGCAACTGGGGAGCAATGGAAGTACTCCACAAGATCATGCAATGTTGGACATGTCTAAGTGTATAAAAGTCTAAAGTGTATAAAAGTCTATGAACTAAAATGTAAACTCTACTGTAAAACATAAGGAAATGAAAAATTTAGAAATTTGTACTGTCTAAAATATAAACAATAATGTAAACTGAAATGGAACCATGTTGGATAGCTATGTTTCAAAATTTGTACATCAACTGCAGCAAATATGACATGAACATGTAAAGAGATCATTGCTGGGGAAAGGGGAAAAGGGTTTGATGTTAGATACCTGGGAGTCCCCTATATTGAATATGTGAATTACTGTGATCTAAAACTTTTTTGAAGACAAAATTAAATATTAGAAGGGAAAAAAAGGAGAAAGGATGTAGATACTGAGGAAGAAATGAAAGTACCTTACCACTGTACATACAAGGCAATACCTATTACAGTGATGAAAGGCAAAACATTAGAAACAAAGCTTTATAATATTTTTCATTTTATTAATACACCAATTTATTTTTACTTTATTTTAGTATTTCTAAATTACTATGCATTCTATTTCTAAACTTTCAACCCATTGCTGTATTTCAATTTCCTATTAATTGAATTTGGCAATATATTTGCATTCATTGTTGAACAAGTTTTAGACCACAGAGAGGTTCAACTATGGCAGGGGAGGAACTCTGGTGTGGGGTGTTATTGATGGGAGGCATGTGTGGGGGGGGAGTTCTCCAGGGCGTATATAGGGGACATAAATATGTTAGGATATATGTTGTGTATTTTTGTAGTTGTTACAGTTACAAATGTCAACTGAGGGAGTGCTGAGTTCCCACCCAGGGGAGCTCTGTCACATTCCCCAATGGAACAACAATAATCCCCCAAGTGCAATGGCAAAGACCAACAAGGAAGCATGGTCCAATAATGAGCCCTTGATATTGATGACTCTGCTTAGGAGCCTGTGTGCCTGAAGTATGAACTCAGCCTAGAGCTGTAGGGTGCCTAAGAGCTGCCTCCTGAGAGCCTCCATGTTGCTCAAATGTGGCCACTCTCTAAGCCTAACTCAGGATGTAAATGCATTACCTTCCCCCCAACACAAGACATGACTCCTGGGGATGAGCCTCCTTGGTGCCGAGTGGTTACTATCACTAACTGGAGAAGCAAATAGAAAGACCCTCAAATAAAAGGGTCAACTCAGACCAGTAGAATATCTCAGCCTACATGTTGGATCAAGTGTTAAAAACTGCTCTTTGACCTTGAATAAAAGGGAGAAATGGCAAAGACAAATGAGTTGATATGGCTAAGAGTCTTCCAAAAAGAGTTAGGAGGTTATCAGAGGGGTTGCGCTTACGCACACCTCAGCAGGACCCCAGAAAAAGCCAAAGAATATACAACCCTTGGTACTGGTTTTCCTAAAAGCTATGGAAACCCACATGGTATATAGTCATGGCAGATGAATTTGGAGCTCTGTGCCATGTCAGAGGGCCCTACTTTGGAATTTGTGCTCCTGAGTGTGACAGAGCTGGACTCAGATGTGACTTTTCTACACATGCCTCTTCTGTCACTTTTACTGAACTTGTTGTTGGTGCTAGGGATCCTCCATACTCAGGAGACTTGAATCTCTGGACTTCCCATGTGCCAGCTGGGCCCTGAGCCTCAGCAGAGTGGCGGCTCCTACTCTCTGGTTCGTTGGTCTTACCCAGGTCAGCTAACAGGGAGATGAAGATAGTCAACCACCACACCAGGGAATCAAGAGTGCCTACAACTGTAAGCAGAGGAATTGTATTCATCATCCATGTAGAATCTAAGCCTCCTCTTGATTTGGAGGTGGAGAGGACATCACCATCCCAGGGTCTACAGAATGGAGGAATAAAACATGGACTAGAGTGGGCTTACTGATACTCTACTATAAAACTATTGTGATGAGTAATAGAAGACATTTTAGCATCGAGGTGGAGAAAGTGACCACAGTAGTTGCTGAGGGCATGGAGAGGAGATGTGATGTGGGGGCATTTTTGGGAGTCTGAGTTGTCCTTAATGATATCATAAGGTCAGATGCTGGACCTTATATATCCTGACCATAACCCACTGAATGTACTGGGAGAGAGTGTGAACTATAGTTAAACTATTATCTTTGTGATGCAGCAGTGCCCCAAAATGTGTTCACCAAGTGCGATGAGTGTGCCACAATGAGGGAGTTTGTTGATGTGGGAGGAGTGGGGTGGGGGTGGGGGTATACAGGAACCTCTTGCATTTTTTAGTGTAACATTTTTTGTGTGTGATGTATATATCTTCAAAAAAATAGAATTTACAAAAATGATGTATTGGGGGGTGGGGAGTGGGTTATATGGCAACCTCTTACGTTTTTTGTTTTTTTGTTTTTTAATGTAACATTCCTTGTGATCTATTAACTTTATTTTTTTTTAAATGTTATCCATATTAAAAAAAAAAACATATATTCTCATGCCAAAGTTCTACTTATCTCAATTTCTATTATGCACCTAACAACATAGCATCAAAATATATGAGGCAAAACTGATAGAAATGAAAGGACTAATATATGAGTCAACTCTAATAGTTGGAGAGTTCAACATCTCTCTTTTAGTAATTCATGAATTTACATATAAGGATATAAATGTGTAAGCAGCACCATCAATCATGTTGACCTATCTGACACTTATAGAATAGTCCATCCAACAACCCCATGATATGCATTTTTTTCAAGCTCACATAAAATATAAGCCACCCTCTAGGCCATAAATCACGCATCAACAAATTTTTGAAATTTGAAATTCAGAAATTTAGATATTCAGAAATTTTCTGAAATTCAGGAAAAAATCTGAACAGATACCTCACCAGAGAGGAAATACAAAATCCAAATAACCATATCAAATGTGCTCAGTATTTTTTTGTCATTAAATAAAAGCAATTTTTAAAAAAAAATGCATTATATTCCTTATGGAATGGCATAATTACTCTTCCATTCTATGACATTCTAGAAAAAGCAAAAGCTGAAGAAATGGTAAACAAGTAAGTGGTTACCAGCTCTTCAGGGGGAGTAGTTGAATAGATGGAGCACAAAGAATTTTTGTTTGTTGTTGAGGTAAGGGGGACAGGCACTGAACCTGGGACCTCTAGGTGAGAAGCAGGCACTCCCACAAGAAATACTTTAGGATTGTTAAGGTATCTACTCTAATGGTGGATATATGGCATTACGCATGTGTCAAAACCTATAGAATTTACAATTCAATGAAGGAGCATTAACGTATGCAAATTTTTAAAAAGTTATGGGAGTCCAGGATGAAATGCAGAATGTGACAAAGAATCTATATGCATAACAAATGCATGAAACATCCTCACCGAAGATGAGGCAACAGGTGCTAACTTAAGCAACTTTGGAAACAGTAAATTCTGTAAGACTAAAGGTGAAAGAAACTATTCAAAAGAACTATATTCTAGTCAGTAAAGTTGTATCCCACATGTATGTTGGATAACAAATCTGAAACCACTATAAATGTACACTGGAATTGAACAAATAAGAAAATGAATAGGTGATGGTAGAAGCCACATTTTGCAAGCTTGAAGTGGATATTTATATATAAACAAAAGAAGAAGGCTAGAATGATCCATATAGTAATGGATGAGTGTTTGAGACATCAGTATAAACTCTTGTTTTTCTTAATATACACACAGATGGATACATATGGAAATATTTATAGATATGTGTATATATACTGGTTAGTATGCACCTGTATATTTTCTTGCTCTTAAAGCTGAGTAGTCTTGGAAACAAAAACACCCCAGTAGTAATGAGAACACCTAGTTCCACCCCCCATCTTGTTTTTCAATATTGTCCAATAAACCTTAAAGGCTCCTTATTGATATGGTTGATTCTGGGACAAAATTACAAGGTGAGCCTGGAGTATTTGTAGAGCACTTGTAGAACTAACACAGGAGTTAACTAACTGAAAGAGTTCCCAATGGCCAAATCTGGAACAATTTGAGCAGCAAAATTAAAAAAAAAAAAAAAAAAAAGAATAGATAAATAAGTGGGGACAATAGTCAAATCTTCCTTGCAGAAGAATTCCAGGCAATGTATGTAGCTGTTTAACCTTAAAGGAGATGGAACCTAACTTCCATTCCATAACTGTTGGCTGCACTTAAAGACTACCTTCCAAAGAGTATAGCATAGAAAAGGAGGTGGGGAGCTGATTAAGGTTAACATCAACAGTGATAAGTGATGTTCATTGTATATATGCTTGATATAGTATGATGAGAGTGGTATTTTAAGTCTGTGAACTTCCTCCACCAAACATAAAGTCCCAGTCTAATCGAAAAAAAAAAAAAAGCAAAAAAATCCCAATTGTGTACTATTCTACAAAATATCTGGTCATTATACTTAAAAACTGTTGAAGACATAATAAAAAACAAGGAAAGCCTAAGAAACTATCACAGCCAAGAGGAACTAAGGAGACATGGATACTAAATCTTGGATCAAATCTTAGAACAGAAAAATGACATTAGGTAAAAACTAAGAAAATCTGAGTAAAGTATGTACTCAAGTTAGTGCATTTCATTCAGTGTGACAAATGTACCATTTTAATGTAAGATAGTACTAATAGGATGAATTGGGCATATGGTAGATAGCTATTACTGTAAGCACTGCTATTTCCAATAGAAAGGCCCATCCCATCCAATGCTACAAAGGAGAAACATGTGTCTCAGTGAGAAGGTGATTTATCGAGCATGCATAAGCAAGGAACTGGGGAAATCTTCCCCAAACCAGTTTGCTATGAGAATGTGAGTTGGGATTTTTATATGCAGGGAAAGAAAAAAAAGTGAAGGCTACATGGCATAATTTTGCCAGATTAGCAGAGACATAAGATTTCTGCTTCAAAGGTCTTGTAATGAGGAACAGGAAACACTCCTTAATTTTCTTTTTCCTCAAGCATGTCAGCCTTATCCTTGCTATCCCAGTTTCAGTGGTTAATCAATCACAGATCAGAGTTAGATCTTGATGTGCAGGCTCCTAAGTTCAGGGCTTCCATAACTCCCTTTTTTGCTGATTCTTTAGGCATGTCCAGCCTTTGGTCCTTCAGGGGGAATTCACTGATTTACTGAGATATAGGGTGCCCCGACGACATCTGGTCTGGTTTTACAGGGAGATGTTTTCTTATTCCTGTAAGTGGAATTGAGACAGTCTGGTTAATGTCTTAAGTATAAGACACTAACAAGCTATTGGGGGAAGATTAAAGGACATCCAGTACAGCTACTTCTAAGAAGGGGTATTAGAGATTTGATAGCTGCTTATGCAGGGAAAATTCTTAATATACAATTTTCCAAGTTCACAGTAACTCTCTGTACTATATTCAAAAGTTTTCAGTAAATATAAAGCTATTTATACTAATGTTTAATAAAAGATAAACAAGACTGTCACACTAGACCAAAAAAAATCAAATCCTATACAGTTTACAATTGTCACATTTTAAATATAGAAGGAAAGAGAAAGTAACTTTTAAAAGATGAAATGCACTGTACAACTATAAACCTAACAAACATTAAGTATACAGAATCTAAGTCTGATTCCAGTTACAATGTAGAAAATTGTGAGATACTCACAATCTTAACCAAGCACATAGCAAATTGGTTAAGTTCCATTACGTAGTGTTGAGAATGAAAGTAAAAACAAACAGAAAGAAAGAAAAATGAACCCTAAATGATAATTGCAGGAAAGCCAAATTCTTCATTGTACAAAGAAAGAGATCCATGCTTGATCACATCCCTAGTGTACAGGTGGGACAGGAGGAAACTACTAGAGTCGAGGGTAAAGTGAATTTTAAAAACTTTAAAAACTTAATTTTCACATGTGAGGTATCTGCCATATTATACTTTCAAGTAGCCTCAGCTGCAGAATTATTTTGCACCCAACTGCCAAATTTTTCCCATGAATTTTCACCAACTATATAGATGGTATGGCAAAGGCTAGGTACAAGGTAGGGAACTGATGGAGAATCTCTAGGATGGTGGGGACGGGGACAGGAGGGAAGAGGCAAGGAACTCTTCTAGGAACAAGGCAGCTAAAACAGCCCAGGAAGCCTGAGAGAAATTGCTCTCAAATATTCCAGTCCTTCACAGAGTGTAAATCAGCCACTCTCCAAAAGATGGAAAGATGGGAGCAGAGCAGAACAGAAAGAAATATCCTAAGGTACAAGAAGCCAATGGCAGAAATTCACTAGGAAAAAAAAAAAAAAAGCAAAAAAGGCAGCTGACTGTAAAACAAAGATCTCAAGTGGTTTCCTAAACTGACAATTTGGCTATACAGTGCAAAGAGATTGAGAAATTTTCCAGAGTTCAGATTGCAGGTCATCTTGAAGAGAAATACTTTATTCTACTTTCACAGCTGCAACAAAACTCAGACCCTGCTCAACTTCAGATCAGAGGCTCAGTTCCCAATTTCAGTGGCCTGACAGAATAAGGGGTAGGTAATTTCAAGGAGGGAAATGCATTTTTCTTCAGTTTACTGTTTTCTTACATAAATATCATTCATATAGTAAAAACTTACAAGAAATAACTAATGTGGCCCATGTTTAAGAGACAAAAAAGTCAACAGAAACAAATTCAGGGTTACCCCAAATGTTGGCATAATTGTATAATAACTATGAAAAAGTTGCTAAAGGAGCTAGTGAAAAAGTGTGTGGCATACATGCTGAGATAAGCAAAATCAGCAAAGAGGTGGCAAGAAAATAATTGAAACTAAAGAAATAAAACATGAAATGAAATAAACAATTAAGATATCTGAAATAAAATCATTAGATCTATTTAGCAGATTAAATACATCAGAGATAAGAATCAGGTAAATTAAAGCTGGGTCAATTAAACATATGAAGTAAAACTCAAAGAAATAAAGAGTGAAATCATTTTTGGAAAAAAGTATTTGTGATCTCTAGAGCTATAGCAGAGGTTCTAACATTCACATAACTGGAGACAGGAAAGGAAATGACAGGAAAAAAAGCATGAGGCAGAAGACTATTTGAAGAGTTACTGTCTAAAAACTTTCCAAAAGTGATAAAAAGATATCAACTGTAAGATCCAAGAAGCTCAGCAAATACTAAGCAGGGTAAATAAAAGAAACATAACCCAGACACTGTCAACTACTGCAAAAAGAAAAAGAAATGAAAGCAAACTAAGAACATGGAGCACCATATAGAAGGGAACAGAGGTAAAAATGATGATTAGCAGGGAATGCCATTTTAAAATGCCAAATTAAAGCAAGAAAGGGAGAGAGAAAGAGAAAAGAAGGAAAGGAGGGAAGAAGGAAGGAAAGCAAGATTTTCAGATGCACAAACACTTAAAAGTTTCCTCGGATAAAGGGAATGATTCCAAATTGAAACCTAGGTGTGGAGGAATGTTAAGTACATTATAAAATACTTCCTTAAAATCCAGAAGTCAACAATAAAAACTAATGAGCTTATGACATAGGCAGGGACATGAATTTTGTCAATACTTTCCTGAATGACATATGCCTGACAAAAAGGGTACATAAGTGATTCCATATTTTACCTTGAACTGGAAGGTGGTAAACTAATTGACATAAAAATCAGAAGTAGTTTGGTATAGGGTGAATGTTGTTACCAGAAAGGATTGTGCGAAAACTAAGGAAATGGAAATGTTCTATATCTTGATTGGGGTAGGAATGTACACATCTGTCAAGACTCTGAATTGTGTATTTAAAATCTATCCATTTCATTCCACAGCATTTATACACACTCAGAAATCATATACCTCCCCCCGAAGTCCCTTCTATAGCTAATGAGAAAGTGCAGGGTATTAATTGATTTTAACTATAGATTTCTCCATCAGCATTTGGAGAGTGTCTTCTAACTTGCCTTGTATGCTCTTAAGTTAGCCCTGTCCTCTGTCACCCAAAAGAAAGTCAATGCATTTACTCACCAAGTAGCCTGTCTAAAATGTTAAACAGGCTGTGGTGGTTCAAGAAGTGCTTTACACCCACTCTCTGGTTCATTAGACTTACAGGGAGGTGAGGGTGGTCAACCACCACACCAGGGACCTGAAGAGTCTGAGAATTCCATCCATCAGCCTGTGGGATCTAAGCGCCCTCTCGATTTAGTGGTGGAGTGAACATCGCCATCCCAGGGTCCTCAGGATGGAGAAATAAAATGTAGATTAGAGTAGACTTACTGGTATTCCACTATAGAATTATTGTGACTCTAGCAATGGAAGAAATTATATCATTGATGGGGAGACAGTGGCTGCAGGAGTTTCTGAAGGCAGGAAAAGGAAAAAGAGGTGTCATATTGGGGTATTTTCAGGACTTGGAGTTGTCCTCAATGATACTGCAAGGACAGATGCAGGACATTATATATCCTGCATTAACTCACTGAATAGACTGGGAGCAAATGTAAACTACAACATGAACTACAATCCATGCTGTGTAGCAGTGCTCCAAAATGTACTCATCAAAAGCAATGAATGTACCACACTAATGAAAGAAGGTGTGGATGTGGGAGGAGTGGGGAGTGTGGGGAGTGGGTGATATGGGAACCTCTTATATTTCTTAATGTAACATTTTGTGTGACTTATGTATCTTTTAAAAAAGATAATAAAAAAATTAAAAAAGGAAGTGTTATTGTCTTCATAGTCTCTATGGCCAAGTGGCTTTCTTTGCTTTCCTGCACTCTAATATGAGATCCTTGTCAGGGTCAAATAAGATAGTACCTTTGAAGAAGCACTGCTTGGTGACAATTTCTTTATCTCTGGAGTCTCTTTCATTATGTCAATCTCTCTATTAGCTGAAATCTATCTGTTTTCTATTATCAGGGATGGAGGAAAACAAGTATTTGGAACAAAGATTCACTGGTCTCTGCACTGAGACTTGTCAGGACACTTCCTCCAAAGGGCTGGGATAACCACAAAAGGTCTCTGTTCTCCCCGAAGTATTTCAGATTCTGAATTAGAGGAATCGTCCAACTGATGAGGGAGATACAAACAGCTGAAGTGTTTGTCCTTTATCCCACTGGAGACCTGTAGGAGGGCCAGCCTCATATGGGCATGGGCCTGGGCTCAGGTCACTCCTGCTACTGAACTCACCTGGTGCTGAGGCCCATGCTGTCAGGAGAGACAGCAGTAGTGGCCTGGGCTGAATTTCATGCTCACCCAGGTCAGGGCTGATTATTTATTCTCTCTTTTCCTGGGGATGGGGAAGACACAAGCAGGAGACAGGAGAAATCTAATTTAGCCTGTTAATTGTACCCATACTCGGAAGGAGGTAAAAATGAATTCACTGAGAAAGACTATCAAAGTTATTCATCAGCAGGTGTCCCTCACCTCTTTAAACAGTTTTTGGAAGAACCAGTCTCTAGAGTAGGTGTTTAAAAATATTGTTCTGATTAGAACTGCATAATGATCCACCTAGTGCCAGTGAAGCATAGCAAGAGTGAACAATGTACAGAAAAGTACACCAAATTTGTAATGAGCTTTCTAACTGATAAATGCATGACAATTGCTTCTGAGTTTTGAAGATTTCTGAACCTCCTTTGGTTTCAGCCTCTCTGCTCCCACTAGCAGCTAGTAGGGAGATTAGGGCTGGTGGCCAGAATTCACTCACCTACGGGGATTCTTTTCCTTAGTTGAGATTCATCAGGGATATAACTGAAGAGAATTTCATCAAAATGTTAAAAGATTAACTTGGAGTGGAGGCATTGGAAGGGGAAGGTTTTCATTTGTGGTCATATTTTCTAAATTTTCCAAATTTCTCATTGAACTGGAGAACTCAGTGGACTTTAACTTAGCCTCAGCTGTCCTTCAGCTCAGGTGAGACTCGTCAAGGAGAAATAACTGAAGATAAGGTCATCAAAATGATAACATTAATTAACTGAGAATAGTGCATTTAGAGCAGGAAGAATTTACTTTGTTACTGAGTTTTCTAGCCTCTCCAAATATTCAATAATATGCATGCCACATGTAGTAGCCCTTACTTTAAACAATAAATTGTGCAAATGAAATAGCAAAACGCTTCTACAAAATCATCTTTTGCAGAAAGTAACCCTGGAAAATCAAAACTTACTCCATCTACTGATACAAACAATCCTGAATCTTTGCTATATGGAAGATGCTGGGTTTCCTGGAGAATAACCTGGTTGAATTATTGCTTACAAAGTATATATACTCCTATACTATTTCTCTGGAACTCCACAACCCCATAACATTACAGGAATTAGTAGTGTGCCTCTTGTAGACATACTAGTTGTATGCTCAAGCCTCACCAATATCTGCGGCTTATCTATCATCTATCTATCTATCTATCTATCTATCTATCTATCTATCTATCTATCTATCTATCTATCATCTATTTATTTATTTATTTTCCATGGGCATTCCTAAATTCTAAAAATTCCTACTCTTGTGAACTCCAAACCTAACCCAGTCATTGGCACAAAGGTACGGTAGAGTAAATATTGTATTAAATAGAAGGGGACACATAGGAGAGATAGCCTGGTCAGTAGGAATGCTAGTCTAAATGAGTTAGTCCAAGTTCTCCATTTTAAGCTTTGACAGAACAATTGTAGAAGAAGCATGCTTTTAATCCACCCTTTCTTTTTTTAAATTATTTTTGGTTGAAGCAGATATAATTCCTTACCTCTTTGGAAAGCTTTATTAAGAAGAGAAGACAGATTTGTTAACCCTTTATTCCCTTTTTAAAGGAATTGAAGTAGTAAACATCCATCGACAACAGAAATAGTTTTGTTAAAAGTCCATGTCAATGAAAAGACTGAGTAGGAGCATAAGCAAACTGGGTAGCCTACACAAATATAAGTAAACATCATCAACACATGTGTAAAATGCATATCATTTGGTAAGAGGAAATCACCGCACACTTTGTTAAAACAGTACTCTGATTTTAAAGTTATGAAATCGCATCTTGTTTTGCTTTTGCTAGTTTTCTAACAATAGCTTCTCAGCTCTGTTTGAAGATTAAACATATGAGATGTATTCTGTATGATAGTTGCTATTTTCTAATAAATACATATTTATAATATAGGCCATTATTCATTTTGTCAAGTGTGGTGCAAAGTGTAAACCATAATGTAAATTATAGACCATGTTTGGTAGCAAGTTTTCAACATGTGTTCATCAGTTGTAACAAATATATCACAATAATGAAAGATGTTGTTAATGTGGGGAAATATGGGAAGGGGAGAAGGTGGAGTATAAGGGAATCCTCTATATTTTTTATGTAACATCTACGTAATCTAAAGCTTCTTTAAAAATAAAATTAAAAAGGAAAAACCAACAACAACAACATGTGTATAAAGGAAATAACACTCATTTGTAGCTAGCACTACAAGTTACATTCATTAGCCCATGTACTCATCTCAGAAATCTAGTCATTTCTATTATTATTCCCTTTGCCAGAGGAGTTAGTCACAGAGAGTTCAAGTAACTTGCTCAATTTCAGTCAGTGACAATAGAGATCACATATTCAAAGTCAGTCTGCCCCTCTTCAAAACAGTTCATGAGGGGAGCAGATGTGGCTCAAGCAGTTGATTGCCCGCCTCCCACATGGGAGGACTTGGGTTCCATTTCTGGTGCCTCTTAAAAAACTGACAGTGAGCAGACAATGAGAAAAACAAAAACAAAACAATAAGCAGACAACAGATAACGAGTACAAACAATGAGTAAAAACAACAAGCAAACAGACTAGGGAGCATGGGGGTGGGGAACAGGTCAAGATAAAGGATACTTTTTGTTGTGATGTAGAATCCCCTTAAGGGAATATCTTTGCCTCCACTTGATCTTATTACTTTCTTATAGGCATATCAGCATAAAACAACAATCCTCATCATGCCTATCAATTTAGGAAAAGAAGTATTAGCATAGATATTCCCTAGACATATTCACATAAAGGCAATTCTGTGTGTGTCTCTCTATGGTATATCCTTAAGTAATCCTGAATTTAGTTGACCTATTGTTCATTTTCTGTAATAGGAAAAAAAGTTATCTATCTCAGAAGGGGTAGAAGTACATCAGGGAAGTGTATCTTTTCTTAGAAATAGAATAGTATTCTGTTATTAGAAAAGAAACCTGTATGAAGTTTAAAGATTTAAGAATTATGTATCTCGAATTCTGTTATGGCTCAACATATGGCTTTTTCTTGAGTAATCATAGGACCATAAGTCTTCATTGCTCGGGACATTTGTTCTCCACTGTCACAGGAAAATTCCAATCCAGAAATTGCTTTTTATGATTTCAGGTGGTTGATATGAGTTTTAAACATACAGAAGAGCAGACATAAACCTCAATTAGCATAAAACATTCATTTTGAGTCTCAGCAGGAGGAACATCAGATATGAATAAAAGATTCAGCTTGTTTTACTATTTGGATTTCCTTTCTCTTCTTGTCTTTCAAAATTTAGATAACTTTTTTTCCCTAGGGTTCAGTCTTTTATATACTTTTTTCTTTTAAACCAAGTTGATCTTACCATTTTCCTGGTCTTGAACTATACCAATTTGAGATAACTCCCAAATATTTGTCCCCTTCCTAGGATTCCTTTGAATACCTCAAAGGCAAACTTGATCACACTGAACTGATTTTCTTTCCTATGCCTGATCCTCCCTTTGTATTTCCTGGAACCTCCATCTCTGAAGTCACCCAATTTATAAAACTCTTTCATTATTTCTACTTTTTTCTCTCCTTTCGTATTACCAAGACCTGCAGACTTCATCTCCTATGTATTTATTTAATCCAGGCCCCTCCCTATCTCTGTCTTTACCAGAGCTCTAGTCTAAGCAATCATTTAATCACTGGTCTCAAAATTAAACTCTTTGCTCCCAGATAGGATTTTGCCCCAAATACATGTGCTCTGAGTAATTTATATAAATTACAAATCTCCTAATTTCTTTAAAGGTCTTTGATAGTGGGTCCTACTTATCTTTATAATGCATGCCTCTTCTCTTGCTATTTAGATTTCATGTTGCACTCAAACATAAAATATTTTTGCATTTAAAATATCATTTCAAAGTAAAATGATAATCATAAAGTGATTGTAAAGATGGAGAAATAGAAATTGAGTTATTACTTCTGTTATTCTTTATGACCCATGGAGATTTTACTATTGTCAAAGATTATGACACATGGGGAGTTTACTACTGTCAAAGAAAATTGCATCAACATTGTTAATCAAGGCTAATGCAATAGGAAAATAGAACAGAACTAAGTCTGAGCTCAACTCCACTGAAACAAAGGGCTTGGATGGGTTGATGGAAATGTACTAGAAGATGGTAGGGGAGATGATCAAGGAGATGGGTGAAAGATTTGCCGAGCAATCAGTTTAGGGGCTTTTGGCTTAGAATGCTTTATTTTGTTATGATTAGGCCACCTGGATCCTGTAAGGTGAGAGGGAGAGAGGAATGTCAGGAAGATAATGTAGGAAAAATCCTATCTAAAGCTTGGTCATGCTGCAAGGAACATTAGGATGTCCTGGCCACTACCAAGCTGTATTAGTCAGCCAAAGGAATGCTGATGCAAAATACCAGAAATCTATTGGCTTTTAAAAGGGTATTTATTTGGGATAGAAGCTTTCAGTTTCTAAGCCACAAAGCATAAGTGACTTCCCTCACCAAAGCTTGTTGCCATATTTTGGAGCAAGATGCTTGCTGACATCTGCAGGGGTTCAGGCTTCCTTGGTTCCTCTCTTTCAGGTGTTTAGTTTCTCTTTGGGTTCAGCCTCTCTGCTCTCTCTATGAGGTGAGCTGTAGTCTCTCAGGTTCTCTCTCTTCCCAGGGCCTCTGCCATGTCAATGGAGCCATTCTATCCCTGTGTTCTTCTTCTGCTTGTTTACATCTGAAGGCTCCAGTGTTAAAACTCCAACCTCCCTTCTCTGTGGTGCAGTTTCTCTGGTTTCTCTTTGGTCAGTGGGGACTCAATGTCCTACTCACAGGGCCCAATCAAAGCCTTATTCATTATTTAATCAAGCAAAAGTGAAACCTTTGAACCCAATATAATCTAATATTCCCAGAGGAACAGCCCACTTTACAAACAATCCAATATCTATTTTTGGAATTCAGAAACAATATCAAACTGCTACAGAAAGTTATTTGGAATATATACACACATTGAACATTAATGAAGGCACAGGTCTCACCTGGTGAGGCAGTAAGAATATCTAAAGATATCCAATTTTGTACAACTACCTTTCATAATTGGGTATTTTCTTCCTTTAGGTAGGATATTACTACTTAGGAGTCATTGAGGACTTGGAAGTGTGATTGGTTAAAGCCATTAATTTTTATTCAGTGACAATTGCAGTTCCATCTGGAACAAAAATGGCCAATGGGTAGAACCACTGAGGACATGCTTTATTTTATATATAGCCTTGATAGTAAAATTACACAACTCAGGGGTAACCACCCCACATCACAGATTCTGTCTTGTCATTCCACGCAGATGGGGCAATGAGGTCTAGGGTTAACAGACAGAGCTGTTAATCATCCTAAACCATTATTGATGGATGATAGATTGTGCTGGCATCTCAAAAAAACTTGTTTATGCATGAAGAGATTCCTCACAGACACATATAGGACTGCAGTTATTTGCTGTCCTGAATGCTTGCCTTTCTACCCTCACCTGCCAGCTTTCAGAGAACCAATGGGGAGAACTTCTGTTCGAACTTACCCAGGTCTTCTTTTGAATCCTGGGCTTTCTGGACCTTGTGACCAGGGTCTTTGGTGGGCCTTATTCTGGCCAGCTGCTTTCCCTGTTCCCTATAGCAACCTGCTTCAACTCCCCCCTCAGAGAGTTTATGTCCTTTTTCTTAAAGGGGAGCTGAAAGGCAACAGTCATTCTTCTGTAGCAGCTTCCTGCTGGTTAGGGACAGTAGTCCATGACTGATAGAGTCTGAAACTATCTGGATATTCTGTTGAGTCTGAGGGAAGGCAGGTACAGTACCATGGTTGGAACTGAATGAAGTCCCCACATGACTAATACCTCATTCTGAAAAACATTGATTCTGGAAGAAATAAATTTAATTAGAATTTTTAAGATATATGGTCCTAAAAAAAGAATAAAGAAGATGGTGGTAAGCATTCCAATAAGGGAAACAGCCATGACATACTGGACCCTGGAAGCAAGAAAGTTCAGATGCTTCCAGACATTACATCCTCCCAAAGTTGATTGGCTTGATCTTGTAGGTTTCAAATGCTGTCTAGGACTATTACAGAATAGTTTATGTAGAAACAGCATTCTTCCTTGAGAAACAGGCAGGTTTCTCCTTGTGCTGCTGTGAGCATGTTTAGGGCTCTGTGATTTTGCAGCACCATAGCAGTAAATGTCTAAGGGCTCCTAAGGCACAGCTAGTCTCTTCTATGCTGTTGGTTAACTCTAGGGAAAGATTGTGGTAGACCTGCTGGGTTTGGTATAAATTGCCAGTCACAGTTTCCACAGTGGTGGTTATGCCTAGAACAGCTAGTAAAGATATAAGGAGAGGCACTGCCCTAGGTATAAACTCACAAAGACAATATAGGCAACAAGATAAGATTATGGCAAGCAAAATAAAGGCAGTACTTAAGAGAGCCATTCTTTCATCTTATTGGCACATTCATTACTTAGAAAATGAATTAAGTTTACAAAGACTTTTGACGTGTTCAATATCTTTCTGCATATGATACAGAAGAGATATTATATTCGTCAGGTATATAGGTACAGCACTTAATACTAATCAATACACTAAACAATGCACAAGTTCCTCTTTGAGCTGCAGTTAATAGATCTAACCTCCAGGATTGCAATATCATACATGTTGTCTTTCCATGGAAGCAAGTCATAATGCCAATTGTACCTTTTTAGGTTCCACTCACATTACTCTGGTAGTTGTTGCTTCATTTGGTATATCCTTCACAAAGCCAGCATGCTGCAGCACCACTGGTCCTTGAAGGGAAGCTCCAGTGTTTCACTGGTCTGTGCACAGCACCGTTCAGCACTATGAAACTGAGCCAGTCTGGAGGCAATGTCCATTGTAAATCTGGCCATATAGAGCCATTGTCAGCTGCCACAGGAGTATGAAACAGCAACACAATTTCCATCCACTTCAGAAGCATGTCCAGAGATGCGGTAGATCATTTTATTATTTTAGGGGTTGTAGTGACCAACCTAGCCAATAATTCAAATGGAGAGGCACCGTACAGGATATTGGGTGTCTGATTTGAATGCACAATAGAGTTTCACAATACTGAAGTCTGTCTCTTTTAATTTTTATATACTTGCTAAATACTTCCAATGCAGTTTATAACATATTAAATGAACTTAACTATTTTTTAGTTCTTTATTTTTTACTTCTATACCTTTACCGTGATTACATTAATTGACAGGTATTTTACTTCAGCAATACAGGAAAAATAAAAACTACTTACTCCATTATTTTATGAAAACTTAAAATTACTAATGGAATCAAAATTATCTTCCCCTTACAATCACCTTAATATGCCAATTGAGGTGGCCTCTGACGGGTTTCACTGTTATGCAATTAATTTTTGTTATCAATATCAATTCTGGTTTTTATTTAATAATGACTTCCTGGAGTTAGCCATTTCAGTATTTCAGTTTAGACTATGTGTTTACAAACTTCCTATAATTAGTCATAATAAGGGGAAGTGGACTTGGCCCAGTGGTTAGGGCATCCGTCTACCACATGGGAGGTCCACGGTTCAAACCCCGGGCCTCCTTGACCCATGTGGAGCTGGTCCATGCACAGTGCTGATGTACGCAAAGAGTGCCCTGCCATGCAGGGGTGTTCCTGTGTAAGGGAGTCCCATGCAAGACAGCCCCACACACAAGGAGTTACTTTTACCTTTAAATAATCTGATTAAATTACAATTAGCAACCAATGAAATTGACTTTACCCATTTAAGCTTTGTCATCCATTCCCCATTCTGTTCTGTGAAAACTAGTCATTTTGCTTTAATTAGAGTTATATTTTCTTCTTTAAGTTAATCTCATTAAACATGAACTTAAAATTTTTGTTTTAAAAATTTAATAAATACAGTGCTTATTTAGGACAGACCTTAATTTCACTAAAGACAAACTTACAATTTTTATCATTTTAAGTATTTCATACATATAATGCAAATGTATTACATTAATATCCTATAAACCTAGGGACATTATACCCAAGCTAAATAAAATTGAAACAGCTATAGGGTATGCAAGAGATATTCTTTTATTTCTCCCTCCACAGGAAACTAAAACCTTGTTTTTTTTTCTTTATTAAAATTCTAATATTGTGAATAACCTTAAAAGCATATTTACTGCCAAGTTCTGGGATATATTACAATTGTTTAATTTGTTTTAATTATAATTTAGAAAAGATCATTCTATAGCTTTCAAGGACATTTTCTTTACTTACTGAAATTTGATAATTTGATTAATTTAAAGGCTATTAAAAGGTCTAAATTATGGAATTATAGGACAGTATAGGAATCTTATTAATTTCCTGGCCTAGTGGATAAGAGTTCTAAATTAAACTTACTCTTCCTTATCTTGTCACACCTAGCCCTTCCCCCACAGCTCTCACAAATAGGAGGCCCTGGGGGATTGTATTGGTCAAAGAGCTTAGGAAAATGTTTTTTCCCTTTCCTAATAGTTTTTAATATTCAGATTTCTCTATGACTTTTCTATCCCATTTAGCTTCTCTAATTTGGGGTCCAGGAATATTCATTTACATATAAACACTTATTTAACTTTTAGCAATTTGAATAGAGCTCTTAAAAGTTTTCGTTTGTCTATTTGATATTACCATTCTGATGCATGAACATATAAACAGAGCAAATAGGCAGAAACAAATATAGAGTTAGACACAAAAACACAACTCACTAATGTCATTTATAATTTTAATTCTCTTACAAGATAAGTTTAACCATAAAATGACATTATATTCAAAACATCTTTTTAAAGGGTATTTCTTGATTATTCTAGACCACACTGTGTGTACACAGTTTTGCACAAGAATTTTTTTTTTAGTTACTGGCTCATAACCAATGTTTTCCAATGCTTTAAAATACAACCTACATCATTTTCCTTTACCCCAGAGCTTTGTTTATTTCCCATTTTGACTTTGGCAGGCCTCTTTGATGAGCAACACTAAATCCAATGTATACTCACTGAGGTCATTGAAGTCTCAGAGAAAACTGGTTTCTCTCATGACCTGCTGCTTTTAGGATTCCTGGTACTTGGGGTAGGTGGTCCCTCTCCTCAGTCCTTGCAGATGAAACAGTCCAGTGGCTGCTGGACTAGAAGAGTGGATATCTAATCCTGAGGACCAAGCTCCCACCAAACAGCAATCTCCTCAAAGTTTGTGGAGTCCCTCTGGGCTCTTACCCAGAGTAGGTAAATTAGAACCCACATCTGGATAGTCATGAGAAAAAGAAGGTTATTAACAGCAGTGGAAGGACCAGAGATAGGGTGACTCAAATTTGCCTTCCCCCAAACAATGGGGAGCAGAAGTTGCTATGGATACAAACAAGGGATAGTAGAAGTTGCTATGGATACAAACAAAGGTGAGGCTAGCTTTGAAATAACCATAAGTAAAGCTTAATTTCAGTTTAGAATTACCATTACTATATCAAGCATACACAAGGGTGAGGCTAGGCCTGAAGAAACCATAAACAAAAATAAATTAGTCTAAGATTACTATCACAATATTAAGTCTAGGCTAAATCCACCCAATATAGAAATTTCAGGTATAATGTAAAAGCAGCTATATAATGATCTTAGCTCTTAGTTATAGTTTCTCATAAGTTTTTACTTCAAAACAGATTGGACACTTTCATTTATGAACTAAGCAACTGAACTATTTTATTAGTGTAAGAAATGAAGATTAGTTTAGTTTTCACATTAAGGAAGAAAATATTAATTAATGTAACCTAGCAGCCTACTGCCTCAGTCTCCCACTCCTGGGTTAAACAGGAACAAAGGAAACCAGCTTAAGACAGTCCTATAGGCAATAAAAAAGATGCCCAAGAAAGAGCTAAGTCAGTACTAATTCAGCACTAAATTCCATTCCTTATTTGGCAAAGGGGAGCAGGTGAAAACAAAAATGGTTGGAATGTGATGGGGGAAGCAGTTAATCAAAAAATTTTGCATGGGAAAGTTAGACCTTCTAGGATAGGTTGTAACCTCTGAAGTATCCAATCTATGGACAAACAGAGTAAGGGCTTGTGTGCTAGACTTAGGGGTATAAATTGTGTCATTCTTCTTTGTTCAGGGTGCCAACCATGTTTTCTGGTTGTGTGCCCCTTCTTGCACGATTGAGAATAAATTTTTTTCTTCTCCACAATCAGGTGAGTCTTATTTTCTTCCAGAAGAAGATTTCTTTCTTACAGCTTTGGGGGCTTGTCTGGGATTCTAGAGCTTCAAGGAGCAGACCCCTGGGGTGGATAATGGAAAGGCATGCCCAGCTGTTTAAGCAGTCTTGGACTCCACCAGTGGAGGCCTCACCTCTGGCAGCCAAGAGGCCCAAGAACAGATGCCTAGATCTTTTGATTCCACAATCAACATGAGAAAAAGGGAAGGGAAAATCTGCCTCTTGCTGACCAGGTGACTCCATGCATGGACCAAGGTAAGAACAAAGGCTATTTAGTATTACCTTAGTGGTCAGGAATTCTGATGAGTCTGAGATTAACTGTGCATGCAAGAAACACGTGACATATGGTGCAAAGTGAGTGCAGAGTCCCAATTCTCGTTCCCCTTCTCCCATTAGGGAGAGGGCTAGAGATGGATAAAGCGAAAGATTAAAAAATAAAAGAGACCCAGACAAGATTCAAAATGGAAAATAGAGGCAGTCAGTCAACTGGGGAAAAGGGGTAGGGGGTATCTATAAGAATCCCCTGGAGACATTCATCCAGATAGTCCATTAGGGAGGATGCTAATGCATTAGACTGATAGTGATTGGACCAAGGGAAAAGACAAGAAGAAAATGATTAAATACTGTTGTTGTATCTGAACTAAGGAAAGTATGTTTCCACCTGACATATTCTGGCCAAAATATGGAGCAGATGAACATTTGCTTTGTGCTGACCTTGTACTGTGTGTTAACGGAAAACACCCTTCTCCAAAGAAGAGTCTGACTATGCTATGTGCTGGTTAAAGGGAAAGGGGGCCACTTTCTAGCCTATAAAAGCTGAAAATCTAGACCCTGAGACTAAGCTTGCAGAAACTAAGGCTGCAGAAACAAAAGGTATAGAAACAAAACCCTGGGATCTCCGGTCTAATTTTCCTCCTCCTTATGCTCCCCCTCCCCTCCATGGAGAAGGGCCATTGGACTTGGAGGGCCCAATAGAACCCATTGTAAACTCTGGGGAACCAGAGAATCAAGCAGAGCCAACAGCCCCACCAATTACAACCCACCAACAGCTGAGGAAAGAATAGGAACAGTGTAAGAAAGGCATACAAAATTTTCCATTCCCCAGAGCATCTGAGGAGAAGAGAGTGAAAGAAGAAACCTCCATTGAGCCTTTGTGCCTGCTGAGAGAAGTACAAGGGGATATTGAGAATGTACATGCCTCACTGACAAGTACTGAAGTAAGGAACTTCAAAAAGGAGATGAACTCACTAATGGAAGATCCATTGGGGCTGGCTGAACAAGTAGATCAGTTCCTAGGTCCTAGTTTATACACTTGGCCTGAATTTATGTCCATACTGAATATCCTCTTTATGGGAGAAGATAGAGGAATGGTATGGATGGCAGCTATGAAGGAGTAGGAAAAGCACCATCCAGCTGGACAGAGGGTAATGGCAGCAGAACAGAAATTCCCAAACACAGACCCTAATTGGGATAATAATGACTGGGGGGACAGAGCACAGATGAAAGATCTTAGAGACCTCATTATACAGGGGATCAAATTGGCTGTACCCAAATCTCAAAACTTGAATAAGGCCTTTGAAGTAGCCCGGGAGAAGAATGAAACTCCCTCTGCTTACCAGCAATGATTTAGGGACAAAGAGAGAAAATATTCAGGGATGGACCCTGATGATCCTGTGGCTCAGGGAATGTTAAAAGTCAGCTATGTGAAAGGGTCTTGGCCTAACATTCAGAAGAAAAATCAGGAAATAGAAGAATGGATGGATAAGCCATTGGAAGAGTTATTGAGAGAGTCCCAGTTGTAAGGAGAGAGGAAGAAAAGCAGAAACAGAAAGCAAAGGTTATGATAAGCACAGTTGATCAAATGGTTAGGAAATGATTGGAGATAAGTTGGGGAGTGAACAGGCAGAGGTGAGATAAAGATGCAAAATGGGCTTATTTAGATAAGGGGGCAAGGAGAATGCTAGGGTTTGCAGGGTGCTATCACTGTGGGAGGCCTGGCCATTTTCAAAAGGAATGCCTGAGTTTAAAGAAAGAGAGTCAGGTAATTCCCCTCATGAATTTTGAAGATTAGGAGGATCTGAGGCTCCTAGTTTTTAAAGCTCACCGGGAGCCTTTAGTAAATCTAAGGGTGGACCCATATCAGGAAAAAATTACATTTCTACTGGACACTGGTTCAGCCTGATCCTCTGTTACTTATCTTCCCAGAGGAACCAAACTCTGGAAGTTCCTTACAGTCTCAGGGGTAAAAGGGGAAGGATTTGAGGTCCCCATTCTTTCTCCCACTAATATTTGTTGGGAAGACAGTCAAATTGTAAGCACTTTGTTGTACATCCCAGAAGCCAAGAGTAATTTATTGTGAAGGGATTTAATAGTATTCATGGTTTTGGATTTGGAAGTAAGGGATGGGCAGATAGAAGTGATGTGGGCTATGGGTGCGAGGCTCTTTGTCTCTTCAGAGATAACCTTAACCTAAACTGTCTGTCCTGACTTGTGAGTGTAGAACGGTAAGAGGCTGCAGTCCTGCCCTTGGTGACCATGGCAACAACTCCAGTCCCAGGAAACAGTTTAACAATGCAAAGTCTATAAACTTTAAATATTCAGGGGAAATACAAACCAAATGGGCTAAAGGCTTATTTAGAATGTATGAAGTCCATGTTAAAAGCTTACCTAGGATGTGGAAGATATATGCTAATTCAAGCCTATTGAGAACTGAAACAATTGGCCTTTCCTCTCTGTAAAAAAAGACCATTTGGCCTTTCCTCTCTGTATAAAAGGGACTCAAAAATCTTGTTCAGGGCTTGGGATTGAAACAGAAAGCTCCCAAGTCTGGCTGGCCATCAATAAACCGTTTTTCCTTCTCAAAATAATTCTTGAGTCCTGGCCTCTCTATACACAAATAATTGAACCTCTCTCATATTCTACAACAGAAGTAGTCTTAGCTATTCTCACTGAAGAAATGAAAAAGATATCAGAGAGGACGTGTGGTTGAGAGAAGGGAATAAGGGGGGTTGTAGGTACCCCCTATTAAAATCAAACTGAAAGAGGAAGGGGAAATTATTTGTTAAAGACAATATCCCATTCCCCATAAGAAGAGGCAGGGACTTCAACCCATCATGGAAGGACTCCTTCGGGATGGACTCTTGGAGACTTGCATGTCCCCCTTCAATTTTCCTATCTTGCCCATTCAGAAATCAGATGGTAGTTGGAAGATGGTACAGGATCTAAGGGCCATTAATCAAATCCCAAATCCATACACTCTCCTTAGTAAGATCCCCTGCCATCATAAATGGTTTAGTGTAATAGATCTAAAGGGTGTCTTTTGGGCCTGTCGCCTTGATCCAGAGAGTAGAGACTTGTTTGTCTTTGAGTGAGAGGATCCCTCTATAGAAGAAAACAGCAATATAGGTGAACAGTTTTACCCCAAGTCTTCACAGAATTCCCCAACCTCTTTGGGCAGGAACTGGAAAAATTATTGGCAAAATTTGCAGTCCCATCTGAAATTTCCTTTTTACAATATGTAGATGATATGCTATTATCAGGTGAAGAAAGGCAGATAGTGGTCTGAACTACAAAGAGCTTGTTGAATTTCCTGGGAGATCAAGGGCTAAGAGTATCAAAAAGTAAGCTACAATTTGTAGAAAGAGAAATCAAATACCTGGGTCATCTCATTAGTGAGGGAAGGAGGAAGATAAATCCAGAAAGAATTCAGGCCATTACTGAATTACCTCTTCACCAGACAAAAAGAGAACTAAGAAGAGTTTTGGGATTGGATATTGTAGATTATGGATAGATTCTTATGCATCCCAAACCAAGGGGTTATACCAAAAACTATTGGAGGAGGAGCCTGACAAATTAGAGTGGAAGGAGGAGAAAGTAAAGGCCTTAGAGGGGCTCAAACGGGCATTGGTGCAAGCCCCTGTTCTAGGCCTTCCCTCCCTTGAGAATCCTTTCCATCTGTTACAATAGATATGGGGACAACCTTGGGAGTCCTAACCCAGGCCTGTGGCCTTCCTTTCCAGAATCCTGGACCGTGTCTCCAGGGGATAGCCAGGGTGTGTCCAGCCCATGGTGGCAACTGCTCTCTTAGAGAAAAAAGCAGGAAACTGACTTTGGAGGAGTCTTAGTTGTTAGCACCCCTCATCAGGTCAGGACTATTTTGTCTCAAAAAGCAGGAAGGTGGTTAACAGATTCCCTAATTTTGAAATATGAGGCAATTCTAATGGAAAAAGATGATTTAATACTGATAATTGATCGTAGTCTGAACCCAGCTTCTTTCCTTTGGAATGGTCTCAACCACGTAAAAACTCCTGAACATGACTGTTTAGACTTAATTGAATACCAAACCCAAGTCTGGCCTGACCTAGGGGAACTTCCCTTATATTCAGGGAAAAATTGTTTATACATGAGTCTTCTAGGGTCCTGGAAGGAAAAACTCACAATGGCTATGCTGTTGCTGATGAGCTAACTTGTGAGGTGAAAGAAGCTGGCCAACTGCCCAATGAGTGGTCAGCTCAAACCTGTGAGCTATGTGCATTAAATCAAGACCTTAAATTGTTAGAGGAAAAAGATGGTACAGTTTATACAGATTCTAAATATGCCTTTGGCATGGTCCACATCTTTGGAAAAATTTGTGAAGAAGGGGATTGACCAATAGGAGAGGGAAGGAATTTGTCCACGTGAAACTGGTAAAAACAAGTGTTAGCCAATCTGCTCTTACCAAGGGAAATATCTATGGTACATATAAATGGGCATAAGAAATGTCATACTTTTAAAGCAAAAGGCAAAAGATTAGCTGATGAAAAGACCAAAAAGGCTTCTCTCTGTTCTTTGGAACTGATGGTCCTGATACCCTCCATCCCCAAAGAAATTGGAATTCCTGTCTTCTCTGAAAAGGAAGTAAAAGAAATAGAACAATTGGGGACAACCTTAGGTAGCCAAGGAAAGTGGCTCCTCCCAGATGGCCGGCAGATGTTGAATAAGCAAATAATGAGGGAAGTACTAGCATTTTGCACCAAGGGGGTTACTGGGGAGAACAGGCCATGTGTGACCTGGTCCTCAAGTATTTCAGGTACCTTTATGCTATAGCTAAACAAATAAGTGAACGGTGCATAATCTGTCAGAAAGTCAATAAGAAAGTTTTAAGAAAGCCAGTGCCAGGGGGGAGGGAACCTGGCCTCAGACCATTCCAGAGCATTCAGGTTGATTATACCGAAATGCCCCCTGTAGGTTGACTAAAGTATGTCTGGTTATTGTGGATCACCTGAAAGAGTGGGTAGAAGCATACCCTCTTGCTTCAGTTACAGCATTAGGGACTTCAAAAATCATCCCTGAACAAATCATTCCCTGATATGGGTTAGTAGAAAATATAGGTTCAGACAATGGTAGTCACTTTACATACAGAGTGTTGCAAAATATTATGCAGGGTCTAGGTGTTACATGGAAGTTCCATATACCCTGGCACCCACCATTCTCAGGGAAAGTGGAAAGAATGAACCAAACCTTAAAAAAAAACATCTCTCTAAGTTGGTCATAGAAACCAAATTGCCATGGGTTAAATGTGTACCTATAACTCTGTTAAAAATCTGAACTGCCCCTAGAAGGAACTGGGAATTTCTCCTTATGAAATGCACTTTGGTCTGCCCTTCCCTGGGAAGCCTGGAGAACCCCCTTCCTTTGAGTCAAAGGATCTTTTCCTCAAAATTATATACTGGCCTTATCTTCTACTTTGTCATCCCTCAAACATCAGGGTTTGCTGGCTCAGACTCCGCCACTTAAATTTGCAGTCCACCAACACCAACCTGGCAGCTGGGTTCTAATCAAGTCTGTGAAAAGTGCCCAAACTCCAATTGACCTGGGAAGGACCTTATCAAGTCTTGCTGACAACTAAAACAGCAGTCCAAATGGCAAAGAAAGGCTGACTCATTACACCCGAGAAAAAGGTTCAGTATCTGAACCAGATGATAAGTACCCAACAACTTTGTCTGAGTCTTGGAAAATAATTTCAGCCCCAGATTCATTAAAGATCACACTGAAAAAGCAATAACTCGGGGTGGGGGAGGGGGTTAAGTTGCGCATTGTCCTAGTCAACGATGGTCCTAGCCCTATCAGAATACCAAAGGAAAAATTCAGACCTTAAGTTACAGGTGAAAATAATCTTACTAGCCATGATGTTTCAAACCCGAAAAACAACTAGCCCCATCAAATTAGTTATAAATGTGACTGAAGATCTGGAGTCCCAGACAGTGCAGTTTAATGCCTGCCAAGTAAAAGACTGTGGGAATTTAGAGCACCAGTGATGGCTGAGTGGGGAAAAGAAATACCTATGCCCAGAGCCAGTGGGGGATTGTTATATTTGAGCCCCTCCTTGCTCCTCCTGAGATGATGTGTGGTGAACTACCCAGTATAAGGGATGGACCATGAATACGGGATGAGTCTCACCAAGTTCGAGGCCATTAAAAGGTAAGATAACCTTTTATAAATGTAATACCCTGTCAGACTGCAAATGTCATCAGTACAATCCAGTAGTAATAACTATTAAGAAAGCAGACAAATTAAAAACTGGGAGCAGCAGCAGGGACCAAGTAGTCGATAGATTATATGGAATGGGAGTAAGCATTACAAGTAAAGATCCTTCCTCCCCCTGTAAATATGACATTGACAATGCCCTCTCCAGCTAACTCTTCAGATATACTGATGTGGGCTATGGGTGGAAGGCTCTTTGTCTCTTCAGAGATAACCTAAGCTGAAGGCTGTGGGTGTGGAATGGTAAGAGGCTGCAGTCCTGCCCTTAGGGACAATGGCAACAGGCTCCAGTTCCAGGAAACAGTTTAACAATGCAAGGGCTATAAACTTTAAGTATTTAGGGGAAATGCAAAAACCAAATATGCTAAAAGCTTATCTAGAATATCTGGAGTCCATGCTAAAAGCTTACCTAAGATGTGGAAGATATATATATGCTAATTGAAGCCTATTGAGAACTGAAACAAAGGGACCATTTGGCCTTTTCTCTCTGTATAAAAGATGTTTGAAAATCTTGTTCTGGGCTCAGGATTCAAATGAAAAGCTCCCGACTCCGGCCGGCCGTCAATAAACCATTTTTCCTTCTCATAATCATTCCTGAGTCCTGGCTTCTCTATACTCAAATAATTAAACTTCTCTCAAATTCTACAACTTTTTGGCGAATCTGGTGGGACAACAAACAAAGGCCAGAGACAGTAGCATTTTGTTGCCCCTTCCAAATCCCCGAGGAAGACGGGAGGACTCGGGTGAACCCCAAATCTGGGCACCCCTGGATTAAATTTAATCCAGAAAAGATGTGGGCTCCACCGGAATCTTCCTGACAAAAATCGAGGGCAATGGAAGGTCTGAAGAGAAAGATTCTGGGAACGAAAAAGAACTCTGAACATGGAAGAAGGTAAGACTCCCCAGGTGAGCACAGTCTGGAAGGCCCTAGCTTTAATTGCTAGGAAGGGGAGGCTGATCACCTCCCGAGAGAACCCTAGTAGCCCCAGAAGGTTGGGGGGAAGCCATTCTCTCTAGGCTTGGGAAAAGGAGAAAAACTGGGGAAAAGCCCTGGTGTTTTGGGTTTGTCTAACTACATGTTAGAATCTGGTACTGGTCTTATATCCACTAAAGGAGTGGAGTCTCGATTTTAATAGGAAGGGCTATTTATAGGTTCAAGTCCTAATGTCCTGGAAATTGGTCTAGATTAAGGAAAACAAAACTTGGTTACAGGAAAATGGATCGGCTTTTCTGGTGGAGCTTGGTCTGGGTGTAAAGTTTAAACAGTGGAAAAGTCTAGCTGAAATCTTTTGTTATGGTGCTAATTTGTGAATGAATTCGCTTTATACCAAATGTTAAGTGTTCTGAGGTTTGTGATGGCTGTGGGGGCAGCCATGGTGAAAATAAATATATAAACTTGTGGGTCAAATTAGTAACCTTTGTGCTTCTGTCTGTGTCAGCTCAATGCTAGTGTTAGAGTTGTGTCCTTATGTAAAGTAGAATTACAGCTGAGCTGGAGCCCTCCCTTGCCTTTGGCAAGGGAGTGAAATGATTCTGTGGCAAAAGCTGAGGAGTCTAGATGTCTGTACATGCTCTGCTGTCTTGTCTCTGGTCTGGCCCTTTGCCGGGGCTTGGAGGCCATCTGTGTCCACGCCACGCACCCAAGTTTGTTGGGGATGTCCCAGTCAGGGTGGCTGGGTCCCCAGGAGAGTTGCCGAATTTGAGTAGGTTCTGTCTGGCCATTTTGGCTGAAAGCTGGAAAGGGGAAAGTGGCTTGCCCCTTTCCAGTGAGTCCACCCTTCTGTTCATAAGCCACATTCCTGTTTGTTGTGCACCCAACTGCCTGGAAGGGGGGGAAGTGAAGGGGGTAAAAAGCAGAATCAGAATAAATGCAGTAAAGTTCCCTCCTTAGGGTGTCAAAGCCAAAATACATTTGCATTCTGCCCAGGTTCTTAGAAGGTATTGTAGTAACTTTAAGTAAGAGAATGTGTTCTGTGAAGGTAAAATTTGTCTTAAAGGTATAAATAATTATAAAGGTTTTACAAACCATTGTTTAAATTAAGGTATTTAAATGAAAAATTGCAGAAAGTGATTATTAAACAAAAACTGAATTGATAATAATAATAATAAAAGGTAATTTTATAACAAATTTATTTGGCAGCCAGCCTCCCCTGCCAACTTGCTTCCAAAGAAACTGTTTCTGGTATTACATGCTACTAAGTATTTAAAGTGAAAAAAAAATCATTATTTTAACAAGCTTGTTTAGTATTAATGGCAATTATATGTTGTAAGAATTTTGCCTGGTAACTTAGTATGTGGGATATATGGAATGTGTTTTTATTGTTAAGGAAACAAAAGATGACTTTGTCGTTAAAATCATTTATAAATGCATTTATATTATAAAACAGTGGAAAAGTAATAACTGAAATTATAGCTGGGTGAATTTAGCTTGAAATTATTAAGTGTAAACTCTAAACTTTACCTTTCCTTAGTTTATAGTTACTTCAAGTCTAACCTCACCCCTTGCCTTTGCCTATGGTTATTTCATAATAGCTTCTGCCCCTATAGGCCAGAAAAGAGCTGGGACATCACTGTCTCCTCTCCTGATATTAGTAACCCTTTCTCTCATGAATTCAAGTGTAAACTAAATAAATTGCTGCCTGATGGAATAAGGTTAAATAACCACTGGAGTTTTATTATCTCCAAAATCAAAAAGGGGGGTGGAGGGGGAGAAGTCTCCTACCTTAACATCAGTGTTCCTAAGAGTGGCAATTCATGAGAGAAAGCAGTCTGTCTCCCTGAGGCTTCAAATAGCCTCAGTAAATATATATAAAATCTTGTTGCTTATCCAAAATTCTGCTAATTTCAAAGTAAAATATAAAGTTCTAAAACAAAATGGTGCTAAGGCATTGAGAACATTTTGGTTATTACAATCCATTAAAAAAGAAAATTATTGTGGTAAACTGCATGGTCATAGTGCAAATTAAGGAAAGTTTCAGGAGTCTTTGAAATGTTTGCAGTCACACTTGTTTTGTAAAGATTAGAAGTTTAAAGTAATTAAAGTTATGTTTTTGTCTCAAACTATTTATATCTGCCTATTTGCTCAAATTGTTGAGGTTAAATATGCAGTTATATAAGTAATATCTATTTCTGGACCCCTAATTAATTAAGCTAAACAGTATAAAAATAATGCAAATTATAAGGAATATCAATGAGTTGTGTTTGTGTCTAACTCTTTGTGTCTGCCCATTTAAAAAAAATGCTCAGTGTATGTCTTCATACATCAGGATAATATCAAATATCAAATAAAATTTCTTAAAAGAAGTCTATTCAAATTGTTAAAAATTAAATATGCAGTTATATTTGTAAATATTCTTAACGCCCAAATTAAACTAAGCAGAATGAAAAAGTCATAGAAATCTAATCATAGAAACAATTGGGAAAGGGCCTCCTCTTTGCAAGAGCTTTAAAGGCAAGACTAGGTGTGGCAGATTAAACCTATCTACTAGGCTAGGGAATTAAGAATCAGTTTGCCCTGTAATTTCCCAGTTTAAACCTTTTGTTAGCCATAAAATTAAAAAAAAAAAAAGATTAGGTTAATTTTCACGTAAGGAAAAAATTGTTGATTGGTGTAACCTGGCGGCCTGCTGCCTCAGTCTCCCACTCCCGGGTTGAACAGCAGTGGAGGAAACCAATTTAGGCCAGTCCTATGGGCAGTAGAAGGATGCCCAAGAAGGAGCTAAGTCGATGCCATTTCAGCACTAAATTCTATTCCTTATTTGACAAAGGGGAGCAGGTAAAAACTAATATGGTTGGACTGTGATAGAGGAAGAAGTTAAATCACAAACTTTTGCGTAGGAAGGTTAGATCTCAGATAAGCTGTAACTTCTGAAGTATCCAATCTATGGAAAAACAGAGGAAGAGCTTTGCATGCTAGGCTTAGGGGTATAAATTGTGTCATTTTTCTTTGTTCGGGGCACCAGCCATATCTGGCTCTGCGCACCTTCTTGCAAGATTGAGAATAAATTCTTCTCCACAATCTGGTGAGCCTTATTTTCTTTCAGAAGATTTCTTTCCAACAAAATAAAGGTAATTAGTGGCTCTATTAACAAATTTCAGTAAGTAAAGGAAAGTCCATAAAAACTATGGAGAGATCTTTCCTGGGTTATGATTTTTAAAAAAATTAAGTAATTGTGTAATGTGTTTTAAAACCTGGTAGTCAGTATGCTTTTAATTTAATAATTTTCATAACTTAAAGAAGTTTTTAGCTTCCTGTAAGGGAAAAAGAACATTCCTTGCATAAACTATTATGGTTTCAATTTTATTTAACTTGAGTGTAATCTCCCATAGTTAATTTATAAACTAAAATAACATTATATGTACAAAATCTTTACAGTAATAAAAATTGTAAGTTCACATTGGTGAAATTAGGCTAAAGGAAAAAGATTGTAGATATGCTCTCTTAAATAAAGAGTGAATTTCTTTCATTGGTAATTGTAATTTAATAAGTTTATTTTAACATAAGGTGGCTAGTCAATGTAGTTATAGTCAATTATAAAGAGTTTGTAAAACATCTTCCAAACTAAAAATGTTTAAATAGTTCTAGTTGTAGAAGTCATTGTTGACTAAAAAAACTTAGATTGGTATTAGTAGCAGAAATAACTTCATAATAATAAACCTGTCTGAAGGCCACTGCAAAGTACACATTTAAGTAAATAGTAATAAAAAGTTGTCTTGATTTTATTGGAATTATTCTGTTTTCATTCTAACAATGAAAAATAATATTTTTCCTCTATTACTAAAATAAAGTACCTACTGTTATCTTCATAGTAAAATTGTGTAAGTAAACAGTCATTTCATATATGTGTTGCGTTAAGTTGTTTAAAATATATATAAAAACAAGGAATAAACTTTAACATTGTCAAACTCTTGCACATTCAAACCAGGCCTTGTATACATTGCATTTTGCCTCTCCATGTGAGTTATTGGCTAGGCTGGTCACTGACCCCTCAATTATAATATGTGCTATATCAGTCTCTGATTCTGCTCCTGAAGTCAATGGAAACTATATTGCAGCTTCAAGCTCCTGCAGCAGCCAATAATAACTCGGTACAGCCAAGTGTACAATGGATATCACCTCCAGACTGGCACTATTCCATAGTGCCAGAAAGCACTATGCACCAGGCTAGTAGAATACTGGAAAATCTCTCTTAAGATGAAGGATGCTGCAACTTGCTCACTGCATTGAAAAACATGCTAAGTGGAGCCATGATACCAGGATACTGTAAGTGAAACTTAAACACAATTGGCATTATGGCCTGCTCTCATGGCGAGATAACATGTAAGGTATTACAAACCTGAAACTCAAAACTAATAATTGCAACCCTGAAACCTTATGCATTAAGTAATACATTAAATATTAAGTACTGTACTTTTATCCTGTACTAAATATATGCCTAATAATTGTAATGTTATCTTTTCTATTTTGAATCAAGTGCAGAAGTATATTAGACATGTTAAATTCCTGGTAAAATCATTTTCTAAACAGTTAATAACATGTCTATAGAATAAGGTGGCAGTCTCAGCCAGTCTCAGTCAACTTCTATATTCTACTGTACTCTGCTGTGTAGCAAAGGTAAGGCTTGCTTGCTAATGTTGAGTCACCTATTGAACAAGTCAAAATTGCTAGAAATTGTACAATTAAAACCAAGGTGTAAAAAAAAAAACCAAAAAAAAAAAAAAACCTTTATTCTGTAGTTCTAATCACTCCACAGGTGAAAACCAAGAAAATTTCCAACTTAGTGTTCTAATCCTGAGTGAAGCCAGTTGCCCAAGGAGTGCCAGTTAACCAGGAGCATCTGACAGAGTGAATGAGTGCCAATCATTGAACAGCTTGGAATGTGTCTTCAAACAAAGCTAAGTGTCTGTTGCAATTTTTCTCTAAAGATAAATAACTTAAAAAAAAATAATATATATGCTGTTCCCACCAGCTTTTAAGAAGTGCCATCTTTATAGGCACCTAACCTTGTCTACCTCTGTAATCCAATGTCCTCTTTTAAAAATGGGTATTCCAAATTTTTTATTAAGTTTGTTTCTTTCAGAGTAAACATCTTATTAACCATATAAAAACTTGATCCAACTTCATACAGAATGCCAGATCCATCTTCCTCCAGTTAAAATAAATTAATAAGAGTTTTACACCTTATTAGGCAATGACTACAGCCCATGGCCAGCAGGAAGCAGTTACAGAAAAGAGATCATCTCCCTTCAGCACCCCTTTTAAATTTAAGGTGTAAACTCTTTAAGAGTAAAATAAAAGTAATAGATGGATCTGAAACCTGACTGGAAATCCACGTGAATGCCAGTGGCAGCAGAATAACTGCAGGAAGCCCCTCCCCAAGATTCTGCTGTCCAAAATGAAAAGTGCTAAACAGTCCTGGATGCTGTACTAAAGACTGATAATCAATCAAAACAACAAACAGCCATCCACCTCATAGCTCCAACAATAATTATGCCAAAGCTTAGTAAGTTAAACTTTGGCAAAAGGGGGGAATGATGTGGGCTATGGGTGGAAGGCTCTTTGTCTCTTTAGAGATAACCTAAGCTGAAGGCTGTGGGTGTGGAACGGTAAGAGGCTGCAGTCCTGCCCTTAGGGACAATGGCAACAGGCTCCAGTTCCAGGAAACAGTTTAACAATGCAAGGGCTATAAACTTTAAGTATTTAGGGGAAATGCAAAAACCAAATATGCTAAATGCTTATCTAGATTATCTGGAGTCCATGCTAAAAGCTTACCTAAGATGTGGAAGATATATATATGCTAATTGAAGCCTATTGAGAACTGAAACAAAGGGACCATTTGGCCTTTTCTCTCTGTATAAAAGATGTTTGAAAATCTTGTTCTGGGCTCAGGATTCAAATGAAAAGCTCCCGAGTCCGGCCGGCCATCAATAAACCATTTTTCCTTCTCAAAATCGTTCCTGAGTCCTGGCCTCTCTATACTCAAATAATTAAACTTCTCTCAAATTCTACAACAATACCACAAGAAAACCAACCAAAAGCCAGTTCCCCAATTCAAAATGACCCCAAAGTAGTCAGAATACTTAAGGCAAAAGATTTAAAACAAACCATAGAAATAGAGACAGGATATGGAAACACAAATGCCTAGGTAAAATGGATCAAATATACAGTCCAGAGTCTAAACAAAAGCAAATGTTATGCTTGTACATGCAACAGGCCAGCCCTTAGCTCATATTGTATCCTTTCCACTAGGTATGGAAAAGCATGAAAAGGAGTTTAAGTGCATGATACTCCTCTTCCAAAATGCTACTCCTGGTGAAAATTGTAGTATGTTGTCCTCTCTCTTCCCAACCAGTCAAAGATGGAAATATCAAGGCCATACCTGCCTCCCATCTGAGCCTAGGCAATCACTCTGCTTGTCTCTCTAGACAGGGGAAAGGATTCCAGGATCTTGAAACTATGGCCTCATGTACAAAAGTGTGGAATGTAAGCAGTGATTGTACTGGCAATTTTTTCAGTTTGGTCAGACCTTGAGCAAATCTGTGATGGTACTGTGGAAAGGGTGTTCTCCAACCAATACTGACTGAGAAGTGGTACAAAACCTGTGATCTGGTCCAATTGGCTATCCCATTCACCTTGGCTTTTGAAAAATAAGTGAAAATAACATCCCAGAGAGGGAGAGAGAAGGAAAGTTTACTTGGTTCTTTTGATGAGCGGATCTATCTAGACAATATAGGAGTTCCCCAAGGAGTCCCAGATGAATGTAAGGTTAGAAATCAGGTAGCAGCTGGGTTTGAGTCATTTTTGTTCTGGTGGGTCACCATTAATAAAAATGCAGATGGGATTAATTATATTTATTATAATCAACATAGATTTATTAGTTATACCAGGAATGTAGTTAAGGAAATTGCAGAAAAATTAGATGCTACTAGGAGAATGGCATGGGAAAATAGAATGACCTTAGATATGATGCTAGCTGAAAAGGGGAATCTGTCTTATAATCGGAGGTAGTTGCTATACATTCATCCCCAATAACCCTGCCCCTGATGGAACTATCACTGAAACTTTAAAAGGCCTAACAGCCCTATCTGAGAAGTTAGCAGAGAATTCTGTCTTTAGCAATTCACTCACAGGAAGCTTAAAAATTGGTTTGGAAAATGGAAAGGAGCTGCACTGTCCACCTTAACTTCCCTCATTATCTCAACTGAGGTGCTTACCACAGTCAGATGCTGTATCATTCCATGTGCCTGAGGGCTAGTTCAAAAACTCATTCAAACTGCCCTAACCAAACAAATGCCCAGACAGTATAGGCAAAAAAAAATCTGTACTCCCTTAAAAAAGGAGATCCCTATGATGACAAGTGTGAGTTAGCTCTTAGAAAATCTGAAGAATGGAAATGTGGAAACTAAAAAGAGTTGAAAAGAAAGAGGGGCAATTGTAAGAAATGGAGATTAGTTTACTTTTCACATAAAGGAAGAAAATATTAATTAATGTAACCTAGCAGCCTACTGCCTCAGTCTCCCACTCCCGGGTTAAACAGCAGCAAAGGAAACCAGCTTAAGACAGTCCTATAGGTAATAAAAATGATGCCCAAAAAAGAGCTAAGTCAAAACCAATTCAGCACTAAATTCCATCCCTTACTTGGCAAAGGGCAGCAGGTGAAAATGAAAATGGTTGGAATGTGATGGGGAAAGCAGTTAATCACAAACTTTTGCATGGGAAAGTTAGATCTTCTCAGATAGGTTGTAACCTCTGAAGTATCCAATCTATGGAGAAACAGAGGAAGGGCTTGTGTGCTAGACTTAGGGGTATAAATTGTGTCTTTCTTCTTTGTTTGGGGCACCAGCCACATTTTCTGTGCCCCTTCTTGCATGACTGAGAATAAATTTTTTTTCCTTCACAATCGGGTGAGCCTTATTTTCTTCTAGAAGATTTCTTTCTTACATTAGTAACATTGATGTGGCTAAGCTTTCCCACTTTTCCAGCAGTTGAACTAATTCCAGTTGTGTTGGGACCCTTGGAGATTCCTCATTTCTTTCCACCTCCCAGTCTTCCTCTTTCTCCTCATCTGAGGAGTCCATACCATCCCATGCCTTAGGGTGCCACCTGGGGGTGGTTAATATCCTTCAAACCTTGGGAAGCGGACTTGGCCCAGTGGTTAGGGCATCCATCTCCCACATGGGAGGTCCATGGTTCAAACCCCAGGCCTTCTTGACCCGTGTGGAGCTGGCCCATGTGCAGTGCTGATGTGTGCAAGGAGTGCCCTGCCACACAGGGGTGTCCCCCGCATAGGGGAGCCCCACGTGCAAAGAGTGCCCCCCATAAGGAGAGCTGCCCAGCATGAAAGAAAGTGCAGCCTGCCTAAGAATGGTGCCACCCACACAGAACGCTGACACAAGATGATGCAACGAAAAGAAACAGACATTCCAGTTGCTGCTCACAATAACAGAAGTGGACAAAGAACACGCAGCAAATAGACACAGAGAACAGACAACTGGGATGGGGGGGAGGGAAGAGAAATAAATAAATACATCTTTAAAAAAATATATCCTTCAAACCTTGACTCCAGGCAGCCTATGACCCTTAGCTCAAGTGTATCTAAAAGTCAGGCTTTCTAATTGCTTAGCAACTTAGTGCAGGTGATCAGTTAAGGAATCTTTCATCTATTCTTGTGCTAGGGAACATCCCTTTTTAGTTTTAACTTTTCTTCTAAGTGGTACACATAGGTCTTAGACACTTTTTCTGCCTCAGTAGCCACCCTCAAGGCTCCTAACATGGGCTATGCTATAGGCACTGCTAGCCTTATTTGAGTGCAGCTTCTCTGTTACCTGCTATAGTACAGCCAGCATACCTGCCAGAGTTTTTAGATAGTCACCATATTCTTCCAGCTGTTCCCTCTTGTCCAGGAAGGCAGCCACCCCTCCCCACATGGACATTATAGGCCAACCTGGTATTTCCCCCATGAATTCTCCTATCCCTGAGTTCATGCTTGCTATTGCCAGTGGTCTTAAAGTCTCTGGGATCATGACTTGCCAATTGTCCCAACCCAAATACCAAAGGGCACATGATAGTACAGCTATGAGATCAAAGAATGCACTTGGTAGTAATCAGACATATGCTTTATTGGGACTTGCAAGCAGGAGAGATTCTCCAATCAGAATGAAGATAGTGCTCCACAAAGAGATGGGAAAATGAAAGGTGATGTAAGGGGTAACAAGCACATTCCATAGAGTATGAGGAAAGAGTTCCTATTAGGGTCCTGTAATGGCACATATGAGGGCTGGTGAGGTTATCACAGGAATGAAGTTTTACCACTCTGAAATGATTTGGTTTATGATATCATCTATACATTATTTCCCTGCAAGGGAGAGTTGCTAACCTTTAACTTATGTCTAGGTCATACAGGCAGCTATATGCTGAGGACCTAGCCGGGACCCAGGCCCTGGGCCCCCACACATATATACACAAATATAATGTATAAAACATGTAAAACACTAAATATCTGTGGATGTAAACAATATATACATATATGATTGAGAAAAATACATATAATCAGGATATATATATGATCAAGAAACATATATAAGCATATATGTGTGTATGTATACCTATAGTCTTTGATTCTTGATTACGTGTAGTAGATACTTAGTGGTTTTCACCAGCCCATCCAGTCTTCATTATCATCTTCTGTAAATAAACTTGACTTTCTTTTAAGAAAGAAAAATACTCCTTTTCCTAGTTTTTATGATTTAAATGGGACTGTACTCGCTGCCAAGATTTATGGGTAAGTGTGTGTTTCAACTCTAGCCAAAAGATATTCTATCTTCTGACTTAAAAACTGGTTCAAGCAAAAGCCTGTTGTAAGTACTGAAAGAAATCATATATGCACACATAATATATGTCAGTTGAAAACTTTTCAGAGCATATTTGAAATTATATTTCATTCCATTTTTTGCATCTTCTGTGGTTTAAAAGCTGTGCTAGGCACAAAGTCCATTTCATTTTCCCTCCTCTACTAGCAACTGAGACCTTGCCCTTATGGCAGACACTGGTTTCATTCTTTCTAAATGGGTTCCAAAGTTTATAGTGAGTGTTGCCCTGAAGTATAGCTACTACTTTTACAATAAACAGTTTTATACCATAAATATTGAGATTTCTAGTATTCCATTGATTGCCTTGCTGGGTAACAGGTATATTTTACCACTTCAATTCCTAAATGAGAAAATAACTGTTAAATCCAAGGAACATTTATGTCTTTATGTATTTTAGGTCTTTCTTCTCAGTTTAATGATCAATCTTGTACTGTCACCTACTGTTTTCTCTCTCCATGTTGTCTATGGAAATCAAATTGTCCACTAACAAAAACAAAGATTTATGTTTTGACCTAATCTATTCACTAAAAATGTGTGAGATTATAATAGGGAATGTATTTAATGAGAGGAACTGTTTAGACATGTTTTTTGTTATAATTATATAACTTGGCTTATATAGCAATCAGATACTTTTGAAGTACATAGGAAAAGCAAGTAGTACTATTACAATATATGGAAAAGCACAATGAAGAAAAGTGACATGGGTAAAGCCACACTGAATGATAAGTGTATTAGTCAGCCAAATGGGTGCTGATACAAAGTACCAGAACCCTGTTGGGTTTTATAAAGCATATTTATTTAGGGTAGAAACTCACAGTCCCAAGGCCCTAAAGAGTCCAACTCATGGTACCATAAGAGGTGCTTTCTCACCCAAGGTCAATGGCCACATGTTGAACAAGATGGTGATGCTTGCAAGGGTTTAGCCTTCCTCTTCCTCTTAAGATCTATGGTCCCAGCTTCTTCTGATCTAAGCTGTAGGCTGAATAGTCTCATCTCACTCCTGGGGTATCATTTCTCTCCAGGCCCAGCTTCTCTGTTCTCTCCACAAGGTCATTTGTAGACTACCAGTCTCTCTCTGCTCCTGGGGCCTCTGCTGTGTCTATGGAGCCATCTCTATTCCTCTGTGTTCTTCTCTTGTGTATCTACATCTGTGGTCTCTTTCTCCATGTATTTACTTCTCAGGGTTACAGCATCAAAACTCAAACTCTTTCCTCTACCATGTCATTTTCTCTGTGAGTTTCCACCCACCAAGGGGGCAAGGACTCAATGATTTGATATGGCCAAATCAATACTCCCAATCTTAATTTAATCAAGTAAAGTGAAACTTCTGAATCTAATACAACCTAATATACCCCGAGGAAGAGACCAGTTTACAAACATAATCCAGTATCTATTTTTGGAATTCCTAAATAATACCCAACCACTCTAATCTAGCTAGAAATCTGATACAAAATGAAAAATGTCAATTTACTACATTTCATAATCCCATAGTTTCTCAGCAACCAGTTTTAAAAATTAAAGTATTAGATGCATGCTAGGAAATATATAGGCAATATGGACAAAAGCACTAATAAAACGTATCATTGAACAACTTTATGGGAACTAGAATATCTCATGTTTTTTCTCCACTTGCTTATTTTGAACATGGACTTAGGATCATGTAAAAACATAAAGATTAAATAAAACTGTATTATTCATCCAAAGGGGTGCTGATCCAAAATACCAGAAATTGGTTGTTTTTTTATAAAGGGTATTTATTTCGGGTAGGAGCTTACAGATACCAGGCTATAAAGCATAAGTTACTTCCCTCACCAAAGTCTATTTTCATGTGTTGGAGCAAGATGGCTGCCAATGTCTGCAAGGGTTCAGGCTTCCTGTGTTCTTCCCTTTCTGGGGCTGGCTTCTCTTTCCTCTGTGAGCTTACTTCCTGGAGCTCCAGCTTAAGGTTTCAGCATCAAACTTCAACATCAAAACTCCATAAAAAACCCTCAACTCTTTCCTTTGGTCCTTTGCCATGCCTTTTATTTGTGAGTCCACACCCACCAAGGGGTGGAGACTCAAAGCACAAATAATGTGGCCCAATCAAAGCCCTAATCATAACTTAATCATGACAAGATTACAAACATAATCCAATGTCTATTTTTGGAATTCAAAACCATATCAAACTGTTACACTCCACCCTCTGAATTCCTAAAAGACGTTACGACATTCAAAAAAACTTAAATCAGTAACGATGTAAGTACTACATCATATCACAATCAATTTAAAGAAATATTAGTTTGTTTTGGGGGAAAGTCCTGTCTGCTATAGACCTCTGAAATTTACAAAACAATTTGTCTGTATCCAATACACAAATGGACAGACAAAGGATAAACATTTTCATTAAAATAAGGAGAAATTGAGTAGGAAACACCAGTCACAGGTCCTCTACAGCTCAGTAAGCCTGCAGGGCATCTTCCATTCTATTTCTGTTAGAGAGTCATTCTTAAGATGACGGTTTCCTCTCCTTGGTGCCTTATGGGAACCCACCCTTTCCCCGTGTTTGCCATTTTCTTGGTTCCACCCTCATCAAGCATCTGTGTGTCAACCAAACTCCAGACCTCACCCTCCAAGAGTGGGTAAGGCCACACCTTACCCAATCTTTGGGTTAGAGTCTTAACCCCCCTAGTTCAGTGATGTGAAGACATTTCCCCTGACCTTTGGCATACAGGCTCAACCTTGTCGGAGGAACAAGTTGGCCACCTAACCTTCCTTAATCCAGGGGGACAGGTCCACCCCTCTCAGACCTGTGGTATGCTAACCTTAACCATCCTAATCCTTGGGGAATGTGCTCCACCCTTTCTGTACCCTGGTGCAGGAAAACTCTCCCAGAATATTGGACAGGAACATCCATCTTCTTCAGCTGCTGGGGAAAACTCACCCTCTCTGTACATGTGGGTGGGTTTCCTCTCTCGGCCCAAGGTGATGTCCTAATTCCAGATCTTGGCTTTCATGGTTTTCCTCTTAAAGATGTTTCTTCTTCAAGCTCTCCTTTCCATTTCCTTTTTATTCCAGGCTGACAGTGGTTTATTTCATACAGCTCTCTCAAAAACCTTGTTTGTTTAGCATGCAGGAAGTAGGGTCTAAGCCATCAGACAGTATGACTTTCCCCAAGTCTTTCCTAGATAACTCCATCTTTAATCTTGATGTGCAAGTTCCAAGTTTAGTTAAATCCTCTAATGGAACACTTTTTTCTAGGAACTTGATTTCCAGAGACTTGGAATCTCCAGATACAGTTTCTGTTTTCTTTGTGCCCAGTAGTTCAGTCCTCAGCTTATCTTGCTCATCTAGCATTTTGCTATAAGCTACAAGCAGAAGCTAAGCCACATTCTCTGATTTACTTTGGAAATCTCTTCAGCTAAATGCCCAGGCTTGCCATTTTCAAATTCAGCTTTCCATAAAACACCAGGAGTTAATCTTACTAAGTTCTCTGCAACTTTAAAACACAGATCACCTTTTCTCCAGATTCCAATAATAGTTTCATCATTTTCTTCTAAGGCATCATAAAAAGTGTCTTTAGCATCCATATAGCTATCAACAGTCTTTTAAAAGCACTGTAGGTCTTTTCTTCCAAGCATCTCATAATTTCTCCAAAAAATACCCTTTACCCATTTATAAAACCATTCCAGCACTTCAGTAATTGCAAAAGCACTTCCCTACCCCTTGGTAACAAATTTTGTATTAGCTACACAAAGGAGTGCTGATGCAAAATACCAGAAATGGGTTGGTTTTATAAAGTGTATTTATTTGGGGTAGGTGCTTACAGATACCACACTGTGGGAAAAAGACTTTAGACTCTATTTGAACTTTGTATGACCTGTTCCTTATTGTAAATGTTACACCTGTTCTATTGTAGATGTTGCAGTTGTCCCCTATTATTGCAGATGATGTTGCAGTTCTGATAGCAAACAGCTGCTCCACAGTTTCCAATAAATATGATGAGGAAACTAGGTTCAAGGCTCTCAGTTCCAGAAGCTGTGAGTCCCCTGTTCCCATCTTTATTTCCTCTCTTGTGTCTCTCTTGCTGTCCTTTTATTTTGTAAAGTTCTGCATTGCCTTCCCTTCAAGCCAACCTATCACTGAGATGATCTCAGCAACTGGTGCCCAATGTGGGGCTCGAAGGGAAGAAGGCGCACAGCAACTGGCACCTGAATAGGTAACCAAAGGGAAGAAGGATCACCACGAGTGAAACTAAAGTCGGTGTAACAGCGCAGAGCCCCAAGTGGTATGGAAAACCTTCAAAGTCCTTGAGCATTTGCTTGTATTTCCCCAGGAAATGGAGAACATCCTATGTAGGTACAAGCTTATCCGATAAAGCTATACCATGAGTGCCAAGAGATGACAAAAGTTCCTGTGGAATCCAGAACCTCCCGTCATGCAAATGGAGAGAGAGACATTGAAAACTACATGGCTGGGTCTCATCCTGAAGACTAGAATGGCTTTACATCAAAGTATCTAAACTACAGAACTTGCTCAAGCATGTCATCATAAAGCAAGTATGGCTTGGGGACAGAAAGAGATTAAGAAAGAAATTGAGAGGAGGAAAACTGGAAAAGAAATGTTGAATTATAAAAGGAAGCAATGAAGAAATTCTAGATTAATAGATTTGGAACTGCTTTTGTGTTTGTTCAATGTCAGTGTGTGTTGTAATTGTTTCAGTGTGTGTGAAAAAGAGAAAGAAAAAGGAAAGAAAGAGAAAGAAAGGAAAATGAAGAAAAAGAGAAAAAGGAGAGAAAGAAAGGAAAGGAAGAAAGAGAAAGAAAGGAAGAAAAAGAAAACAAAAGAAAGAAAAAAGAAAGAGAAAGAAAGAAAAAGAAAGGAAAAAAGAAAAAGAAAGGTCAATGTATATTTGATGGCTCCAGATGGTGATATAATTTGATAAATAAAAGGTTCTGAAAGAGCTCTATTCAAATGGCCAAAAAATTAAATAAGCGCTTATATTATTGCCTAAGTTAAAAATGTTAATGAGATCTCTATAGCTGTAAGTCTTTATTAATAGAATTAAAAAATAGTTTTGCTTAAATTGAAATGAATAATTTATTTTTCTTCATAGGATAAAATGAAAGATGTAAAAGTTAAGCGAATATTGAAAAAAAACAAAAAGTTTGTGGGAATGCTAACTGAAATTTAATAAGATATATTTTGTCCTAAAATAAAATGATTAGTGTTATAAAATCAGAAATGTAGCTATGCTGTACAGAACTAGTATGAATATAGTAAGTAGTAAAATTATGGAGATAGCATTCAGCAAGATAATGTTTTTGTAAAAGTAAAACAAGACTGAATAAATATAAAAAGTGCAAAAATTGTGTAAAAAGGTCAACAATGGACTTTTGCAGCTCTTCCTCAAGACTTTCTCCCCTGGGCTGATGGCAATAAATCTGGTTGCGTAGAAGAATCCCGTGGCAGGGGCCCTACTAAGAAACATCAGAGACAATGGTATTTTAAGGGCCTGGAAATGGCAAACAATTGGGACAAGCTGTAAGTTCCCTGTTGCTCAATCAAATTCTTAAATGTTTGGGTAAGACAAAACTATATTCTCTGCTGTAATTGATAAAGACAGTGTTTTCTCATGTTAACGGAGTTTGTAATGACTTAGCCTGTGAATTGGATGTGGTCAGCACTGTATTTTCGAGTACTGGCCTATATAGCCTTGCCATTTGGGAATTTTAAGCCCGTGAGAAATGAAAGTCTATTCATTAAATGTCTGCTAGTTGGAATTCTTATTGTTTGTTGTTATATAATCTATGGTAGTTATGGATTAAGTATAAAATGTTGAATACTAATCAGAACTTTAATAATGTAACATATTGTATACTTAAGTGATTTGATGAACTGTAAGTGATATATAAATGTACCTTGTTGAATGTATATGTAAATCTCTGTATATGTAAATTTGAACAATCCTGGGACCAAATTATTGAGAAAAAATGAATGAGTATTGTTCAAACCTGAAAGTGAAAATATCATGCAGGAAGCTTTGTTAATCAGTGAAACATCATTTGCATAGACTTAGCAAAAACAAAAAGGGGGAAATGTGGGAAAAAGAGTTTAGATTATATTTGAACTTTGTACGACCTGTTCCTTATTGTAAATTTTACACCTGTTCTATTGTAGGTGTTGCAGTTGTTAGATGTTGCAGTTGTTCCCTATTCTTGTAGATGATGTTGCAGTTCTGATAGCAAACAGCTGCTCCACAGTTTCCAATAAATATGATGAGGAAACTAGGTTCAAGGTTCTCAGTTCCAGAAGCTGTGCGTCCCCTGTTCCCATCTTTATTTCCTCTCTTGTGTCTCTCTTTCTGTCCTTTTATTTTGTAAAGTTCTGCATTGCCTTCCCTTCAAGCCAACTTATCGCTGAGCTGATCTCAGGACCAGGCTATAAAGTGTAAGTTACTTCCCTCACCAAAGTCTGTTTTCACAAGTTGGAGCAAGATGGCTGCTGATGTCTGTGAGAGTTCAGGCTTCCTGGGTTTCTCCCTTCCTGGGGCTTGCTTCTCTTTCCTCTGTGAGCTTACTTTCCAGGGCTCCAACTAAAGGCTTCAGCATTAAACTTTAACATCAAATCTCCAATGTTAAAACCCTCAATTCTGTCCTCTGCCATGTCTGTTATCTGTGAATCCACATCTACCAAGGGTTGGGGACTCAGTGCACTAATGATGTGGCCCAATCAAAGCCCTTATCATAACTTAATCACACCCAGGTACAGACCAGATTACAAACATAATCCACTTTCTATTTTTGGAATTCAAAATCATATGAAACTGCTACAAACACATTAGACTTTTGATTATTCCCCATTTTCCATTTCATTTGAAAAATGCTGCAGGCATTTTTGCAACTGATTTCAGAAGCTTATGTTCATAAGCATAATTAATTAAAGATTAAGAAGGTGAACTTAATAAATGTTGTATATTCCTACTGTTCCACTGACTGGCTGATGTCCTATCCCTCTCCCTCTCCTCAGACATTCCTATTCCCCAAGACACAACAATATTAAAATTGGGCCAATTAATAACCTTAAATGACCCCTAAGTGTTCAAAAGAAAGGAAGAGTTGCATGTCTCTCACTTTAAATAAAAACCTATGAGTGATCAAGCTTAGTGAGGAAGGCATATTAAAAGTCTAAATAGGTCAAAAGCTAGGCTTCTTACACCAAACAGTTAGCCACCTTGTGAATGCAGAAGAAAAGCTCTTGAAGAAAATTAAAAGTGTTACTCCAGTGAAAACTCAAATTATAAGAAAGCAAAGCAGCATTATTGCTGATAGGGAGAAAGTTACAATGGTTTGAAGAGGAGATTAAATAGCCACAACATTCTCTGATTTCAAAGTCAAAGTCTATTCCAGAGGTAGGTTCTAACTCTCTTTAATTCTATGAAGGCATGAGAGGAAAATAAGTTACAGAAGAAAATTTTGAAGCTAGCTGAGGTAGGTTCATGAGGTTTAAGGAAAGAACTCATCTCTATAACATAACAGTGCAAGGTGAAGAAGCACGTACTTTTGTAGAAGCTGCTAAGATAATTAATGAAGGTGGTTATACTAAACAACAGATTTTCACTGTTGATGAAAGATCCTTTCATTGGAAGGAGATGTCATTCAGACTTTCATAGCTAGATAGAAGAAGTTAATGCCTGACTTCAAAACTTCAAAGGACAGGATGATTTTCTTATTAGGGTCTAAAACAGCTGGTGAAGTCAATGCTCATTTACCATTTAGAAAATTCTAGGGTCCTTAAGAATTATGCTAAATCTACTCTGCCTGTGTTTTATAAATGCACCAATAAAGCCTGGGTAACAACACATATGTTTACAACATGGTTTACTGAATATATTAAGCCCCCTCTGAGACCTACTGCTAGTAATAAAAGATTATTTTCAAAATATTACTGCTCATTGACAACACACTTCAAGAGCTCTGATGGGATGTACAATGATATTAAAGTTATTTTCATGCCTACTAGTACAATATATGTCTGCAGCCCATGGATCAAGGTGTAATTTCAACTTTTAAGTTTTATTATTTATGAAACACATTTCATAAGATATTAGCTTCCATAGAGAGTGGTTCCTCTGATGGATGTGGAAAGTAAAATTGAAAACCATTCTGAAAACATTCACCATTCTAGATGCCATTATAAGCATTCATGATTCATGGGAGGAGGTCAAAATATCATCATTAACAGTAATTTGGGAGAAGTTGATTCCAGACGTCATAGATGGCTTTGAGGGGTTCGAGACTTCAGTAGAGGAAGTGACTGCAGTTTTGGTAGAAGTATCAAGAAAACTAGAATTAGAAGTAGACCCTGAAGATAAAACTGAAATTTTGCAATCTCATAATAAAATTTGAATGGACAAGGAGTTGTTTCTTAAAGACAAGCAAAGACAGTTGTTTCTCGAGATAGAAAATACTCCTGGTGAAGATGTTATGAACATAGCGGAAATGTCAGGAAAGGATTTTGAATATCATATAAACTTAATTGATAAAGCAGTGTTAGGGTTTGAGAGGATTGACTCCAATTTTTAAAGTTCTGCTCTAGGTAAAATGCTCCAAATGTTTTCCTTTTGTGAAAGGAAGAGTCAATCAATGGGGCATACTTTTGCCAAGCAAAGGCTCTCTGTTCAATGAGATCAGAGGCTGATTCTATGACATCTGGATTTTGAGAAAAGAAAGAGATATATTGCAAGGTCAACCAGCATGAAGACAAGAGGTAAACCCAAATCTGTCTCTCTCATCTAAGAATAACCTACTGGATGGAGACAAAGGGAGGAAGGGACAGTAATGGAGATTCAGAATATGTGCTATATTCTGATTGGTTGTTTATGGAACTGTCCGTAGATGGTTTAAGTATGCCAGTGGGACTCATCTTATCTCCTTTGTGAGGCATCTCTCATGAATTATTTGCTTCCAGTGTGGTGCTGAGCAGGGTGATTTTTGTATCTAGGGTCTCAGGAGTCATTTAAGGGGCAAGATGCAATATGTCTGTTCATGCTCCATTGGTGACTGAGTATTAACTGTGGCTAAGTTTAACTGCTTATAAGACAAACTCACAAAAGAGTTTTATTAATGGGAGAAGAAGGAATTCTCATAACCAGCAAGCTTTGGAAAGATTCTATTTTTCGTTTTAGTTAGGACTCCTGGCTATCTGCCTATGCTTTCAATAATTCATGGTTGTCTTATATTAAGAAATTGCCACATCCACCTCAACTTTTAGCAAACACTACACTCATCAGTCAGCAGCCATCAACATTGAGGCAAAATCCTCTACCAGCAAAAAGATTATGACTCATTGAAGGCTCAGGTGATAGTTTTTTTTAAGCAATAATATATTTTTTAATTAAGGCATGTTCATTTATTTTAGACATAATGCTAGCACACACTTAATAGTCTACAGTACAGTCCAAACATAACTTTTATTATATGCACTGGGAAACCAAAAAAATTGTGACTCACTTTATTGCAATATATACTTTATTGTGGTGTTCTGGAACCAAACTGACAATTTCTCTGGGGGAACACCTGGATATAAGTCTATTTTTTCATGAGACTATGAAAATTCTACTAAATATAGGATAGAAAGGACCTGAAGAATTGCTTCAGGCTATTGATGCCCTTCAAAGTCCACCAGGAACAAATCTGTAGTAGAGCAAATTTGAGTTTATTACACAATTCATTAAGGCTAAATGCACATCCTGGGAAACTATGGGATATCTCAATAAAACTGTAGGATTAATTTATTGTATGTGCTTTGTGGGAGAGTTCAGGAAGGGAGATTTTTCTCTGGATTTGAGCACTTCATTGATGGAGAATCTTAATAAATTCTAACATAGAAGGCGGTAAGAAATTAGTGAGGCTAAAGATATAATTGGTAAAGACACAATATTTACTCACTAGCTAGGAGAAGGGGAAGTTTGCAATAACCTTTTTTCTGTTAGTGCTTAGAGAAGATCATAAAGTAATCTTGATTTTTTATTTGTTTTATTTTATTTGTTTTGTCCACCTTCATCATCATCTCAGATTTTTCTTGCTAGATGGTGGTGTTCTCTGCAATTTTTTTGTGTTTGATACCAAACAAAAACAGGTTCCTTTGAAAACCAGTTCCTGAGATACTAGGGTTTCAAAGAGAGAAATAATTGCAAGTAGGGAGGGCAGCTGCCTTAATGGCCAGAAAACATGCCTCAAGGAACTGCAGAAATTCAAATATTTTGTAACATCAGGTTCAGAAGTTTAGGCTAATGAGTAATTAGGGTGGAGCTGGCACAGGTTCCTCCATTAATAAGCATTAAAGGGCTGAACAGGACGGGGCATGGGTTTCATACCAGGGTGAGTCACAAAGTTCTGTGATAGGGGAATACAAAATAAAGGTCAGTTACAAGGTTTTTCATGTGGATTTTACATAGAGGAGGGTAGAACGGTTACCATCACAATAGTAAATATACACAAGAGTGAGGCTAAGTTTATAGTAAGCATAAAAAAGGGTAAGACCAGTTTAGAATGACTATCACAGTAGCAGGTGTACACAAGGGTAAGGCTAAGCCTAGCTAGTTTCAGTAATTTCAAATATTAACCTTTGGCTATTTGATAATATAAAGGCATCTCTATAATGATTTAGTAATCATAATTATTTGTTAATTTTTAACCCATTGTTACAACTCCTCCCCTTTAGTTTTGAAAAATTCCCAATCTTGGGGATAATCTGACATTGATCTTTCTGGCTTCTTGCTGAAAAGGGGCTTCAACATTTCCTCTTGACAAAATATTTTTTTTTTCCTTCTGGTTCCCACAGTACTTAAATTTTTAAAATACCAATGATATTATTTTTTACCTTGTGTCCTGGTTCTCCCTAGTCTTTAGATTAACCCCATTTACCTTCTAATTGAAATCTGATTCTTTCTTTACCTTCTTTAACAGTGGTGGTCTTTTTTAGAATTAATGCTACCTCTTCAGCACATACAGAGCTAGCTAACTTTAGTTCCGAGATCCATGAATACAGGCATTCAAAATTCTAGGAAAATGGTAGGTTATACATGAAGAGTAAAGCATGTCAGGATTTAGAAATAACAATTAGAGATCAAAGCCCAGGAAAAATGTGACTGCCACAGTCACAGTCTAGACCTGAATTTCTTTATGAATATTTTAAATAAAGCTGTTCCTAGAGATCTTTAACTACAAACCATTGTAGAAGTTTTGTTTCATTTTACTTTTACAACTTTACCAGGATTATTTTAATCAACAGCTGAAACAATTTATAGATTTGCCTTGCCTCTCCTTTAAAGTCCCTTTGTGCTGAAGATGAGATGACTGCTTGCTCTTTTAGAGAAACATCAGAGCAGAACAGTGTAACCAATAAAGAATTTTGATTATTTTTATAACATATCACATTCTTCTAAGAATAACAAAAGCTATAACCAACAATCCATCATGAATATCAGTATTAGGATAAAATATGCACAATGAGGACTTACATCTTTAAAAATTTTATAAAATCCCTAAATATATTAATAACATATAAGTAACATTTTACTTACAGAGATTTAACCAACAAACGCTTAGAAAATTCTTTAATTTTACATTTCCCAAACACTTCTTATGTATCTCATAATATACTGAATGAATTTTTTTAAAAAACAACTTTTGAAGGTATTTTACTTCAGATTGAAAATTGAACAGCTTTTGTACTGTTCATTTTAAGGTATATAGTATTTATGAATATAATGCTGGTCTTTTGAGGAAATGAACACATTTATTTATTTATTTTATTTTTTTCCTTTTTTTAAATCTTTTATTATTTCTTCATAACAAAAGTAGTTTTCTTTAAGAAAAAATTGGACAGATGAGCAACAAAACAAAAAAAATCACCCACAGATAATCACTGTTAATTTTCTAGAGGACACAGCTTTCAGAGATTTTTTTCTGTGCATAGTTTACTAGATATCTTTGTAGTTTTATAAAAATGGACTGATGCTGTATATATGGTCTGCAAACTAATTTTTAAAAAATTTAACAATGCACCATTAACATTTTTTCCATGCAATGGATGAAAATCCTCAACTAAAACAGAAAGCACTGCAGTTGGATCAAAAGGCTGCTGGTAATGGGAGGGACACCTAAAGCAAAGTATCAGCATAAGGTTAAAGCACAGAGCCTAGCAAATGCCTGCCAGGGAAATGCAAGGAATAAGAAAGCAGAGCCCACAATGTTCTAATCAGACAAACCCTAAGTGAAGGTCAAAGGCATTACACATAAGGAATGTCTTCAAAGCCCCTTTGTGGGGCCCTACAGCCACCCCTGAGCTCCCTTGGGCCCCTCGGGTGGAAAGGATTCTGTAAATTTTTTTGCATCCACATAAACCCCCCCAGTTTCTGCTTGGTTTTTCTCACCTCATCCTCCACCCTAGCCATCTCATCAAATTCTCTTATCATCTCCTCATTGCTCAAATGCATATCGTGTATGTCCTCCTTGTATTCCTTAAGGTGCTCAGCCAGTCCTTTATTAGTTTTTCTTTTTGCTTTTCTGGGTACATCATCGTCAGCTCCGCTCTTTCCTGCAACCCTTGTTTTGCTGTCTGGATTTCTTTCTTCTTTTGGGTTTCTTGCATTTTCTGACTTTTCCTTGTCCTTCAGCATTTCCTTATCTTCTGTCTTTTTCTTATTTTCTGTCTTTCCCTCATTTTCTAACATTTTCTTGTCTTCCAAAGTACAAGCTACTTCTGGCTTTCCCTCATCCTGTGACTGTTCTTCGTTTTCCATCTTTCCTGGTTCTTCAGGTTTTATTTCATTTTCATTGTAGAGTTTTTCCATGTTGAGATTTTCCCCTCCTTGTCCTGTCCTGCAAGGATTCTGGGCAAGTTCCTTCTCTTTTCCTAACCTCGAAGAGTGCTGGGACAACAAATGCGCAGGCCTGAAAGAATCAGAAGCAACAATGAAGAGTCCAAGAACGCGAGCGTACTGCGCCGAGACCCTCTGCGGGGAGGGCCGGCTGGGGAAGCGGGGCCTACGTCCGAACACATTTAAATTGTTCTTCACATTTTGTCTTTTAGAAAGACATTTTCTACCAAAAAGAATCTTTGGCAATAACAAAAATAAAACTGCTTTCCTAATGAATTTATGAAAACCTAAGATTCCCAATGGACTCAAGATTATCTTTCTTTTACCATTCATTACTACACCTTAATATAATTATATGTTTATTGGAACACTAATATTCCCATCCTAAGAATATATTTACTTTCTACAATGAGGGTGATTCTTTAAAAACCTTAGAGTAGTAAATGCAACATGGATCACTACAAGTATTAAGTGTCTGAAATAGGCAGCTGATACTGGATTTCTTATTATTTTATGTACTGATGTATAACAAGTTGATATGGAACACTGGAATTGCATTCTATTCTGTTTTTTTTTTTTTTTTTTCCTCTTCTTCTTTTGTAAAGGCAATTATCTAGTCCCAGGAAGGATCCTGCAGTTATATAAAATTTTGTTTTATGAAATGTCTGGCTCCATTCATGATTTTATCTTGTTCTTCCAATTGATATATTCAACTTTTGGAGTTGTTGTAATTGGAAGGATGGAAGGCCCTAGACTTTGAAATAGTGTCTTCTTTTCATTTTCTTGTTTTTGTTTTTTTAAACTAAAGTTATATAAAGCTTGAGGACTAAGCAACAAATTTCTAAATTAAAAAACATTATTTTATAGACAATTGTTCTTTTAGTAGTGAATGTAAGTTTACACATTCACAATAATCTTAGGAAATAAATACTGCAATTATGCACAGAGTTTTGTGATAAATTAGTCTTTATAACAGAAGTTAACCACCTTGATAAAATTCTAATCAGAATAAAATGTTAATAAAATTCAAAATATTGTCAAAATATCCCATTTAAACTTTGCCACAGTTTATACAAGAATTTTGACTTTCCAGTTTTGGAATATATTTTTCCATTTGAATTAAAATACAAATATATTGAAAATGTTACTTTTGATCAATGTATATATTTTAGCATCTTTATTTTTACAAGGTAAATAAAAAATTATTTGTAATAGTTTTAAATTAAGATTTTAAAAATCCTTAAGAACTTGATTTAAAATGTTGAAAGTTGGCAGATTTGAACATTATGTTTAAACAGAACTCTATTTATCACAGTGATTAATAAATTAGAAAAATGGGAAGGAAAAGACTTAGTTTCCAACATAGCAGAAACTTTGTATTTTTTTTTTAAGATTTATTTATTTATTTATTTCTCTCCCCTCCCCCCACCAGTTGTCTGCTCTCTGTGTCTATTTGTTGCTTCTTCTTTGTCTGCTTCTGTTGTTGTCAGCGGCATGGGAATCTGTGTTTCTTTTTGTTGTGTCATCTTGTGTGTCAGCTTTCCGTGTGTGTGGCACCATTCTTGGGCAGGCTGAACTTTCTTTTGTGCTGGGTGGCTCTCCTTACAGGGCACACTCCTTGCACGTTGGGCTCCCCCACGCAGGGACACCCCTGCGTGGCATGGCACTCCTTGAGCACATCAGCACTGCGCATGGGCCAGCTCCACACTGGTCAAGGGGGCCCAGGGTTTGAATGGCAGACCTCCCATGTGGTAGGTGGATGCCCTAACCACTGGACCAAGTCTGCTTCCCGAGCTTTGTATTTTTTAAAGTCATTAAGGATATATATAGTAAGGCCAACATGAAATACATAAAGCCATTCTCCTAAGGCACAGATTTTTTGTCCTTTATATATTTATTATTTCAAAGCAACTTTTATATCCTTCCATTCAAAACAGACTGACAATTTAAGAAAACTGTTACTGTAACAGAGAGACAATCAAACTCTTGTTTTGCATCAGTACCCAATTTAGCAAACAAATTCTAGTTAGCATCAATCATAACAGATTGAGGTGGTTTCCAACAAGTTTAGCTGTTGTGAAGCTATTGTTTTTGCTATCAATATCAACTCATAGATTTCTACTTAATAATAGTTTCCAAGAATCGGTCATTTACATTGAAATCCCTCAGTTTAGAAGATACTTTTATAAATGTCCTACAGGCTATAATTTCTTATAATCTCTTGTAACCATTTATAACCATACAGACTAGTACTTCACCTTAGGACAAATTTCATATTTAAATAAACTTACTGAATCACAGTCAGCAACAAGCAAAATATACTTCTATGAACCTTCTACAACTTTCCATATCCATTCAAGTCTTGTCCTAAATATTCCCACCCTGATTTTATGAAAACCAGCCATTTTATTTTAGGACAAAATATATTCCCTTAAACAAGCTTCCACAAACCTACTTCTTTCCATATCCACTTAAGTCTCATCTTATATTCCTCATTGTGTTCTGGGAAAAACTAGCTGTGGCAGTTTGATATTATTTATGAATTCTAAAAAGAGAAAAAGATTATATTTGTAAGATGGTCTGTTCCTCTGGCTGTGATCCCTTTGATTATCACTATTACTGGTATTAGATTCAATTGAGATGCCTTTGATTAAATTTTGTTTAGATCAGGACTTTGATTTAATCATGTCATTAGGGTGACTCGGTTTGAGTCCCTGCCCCCTTTGTGGGCTATAGAAATGGACTCTCAATCAAGGAGACACATAGAAGTAAATACACAGAGAAGATACACAGAGGAAGAGAAACAGCTCCATAGACACAACAGAGAGATGAACCATTTGCCTGATAGTTTGCAGCACTGAGAAAGCCCCAGGAAGAGAGATGAGCTCTCCAACCTATAGCTGAGATTGTAGGAGCTTGGACAACCAAACCATTAAGAGGAAAGAGGAAGGCTGATTCCTCACAGACATTACCTACTATCTTGTTTCAACACGTGGCAACTGACTTTGGGTGAGGAAGTAACCTTGAGTTGTACTCCTTAGGACCTTGTAACAGTAAGATCCTACCCCAAATCTGTTTATATAAATCAACAGATTTCTGATACTTTTCATCAGCACCACTTTTGTCTGACTAATACACTAGTCATCTCACTTTATTGCAAACTGCCTTCCCTTCTTCAACAAAGCATATTGAGCACACTCTACACACCTGCATACTGCAAACTTTAAATTACCAAAAAAATTTTCCAATAGCTTTTATATACCCTACAAAACAATTATTTTAGTTTATGTATATTTATTTTTTCTTTTCCTCCATAAGAGGTTAAAACCTTTGTTTTCATAATACCTTAAAATTATAAATACCTTCAAAAGCATTCCTTCAGGCTCTGGAAACTATAGTATAGCTGTTTAACTTGTTTCCATCATAATTTAGAAAAATCATACCTTTCAAGGACTTTTTCTTTACTTACTGAAATTTGGCAATTGGATTATTAATTACTCTCATCCCAAGAATGTTAAAAATTTAAATTGGGCAGTTACAGAACAAATTATTGAAAACCAAGGTATATTTCACAAAATTTAATAATTCCAGATAGCATATTATATTGGGTTTATCTTTTTATAGAGATTTTCATTATACAACATTCTGATTGTAATCACTATGTCCTAAGAAAACCTAAATGCTTGGCAAGACAGAAATTGTTATTTATGGTAGATTAATAGGAAACTGAAGTAAGTTTGTTATTGAATTTATTATGAGGTAGTCAGGGTATTGATTCATATTATTTTTCTTAAATTTTCTTTAAATTTCCCAATGATTAATTTTATAGATTTATTTTATAGATTATAGTTTAAGAAATGTCAGACATTTTCACTGAATTAAGACATTGCTTCCTTCCTTCTTTTCTTCCTTCCTTCCATGAACATTGAGTATTTGCTAATAACCATGTTCTAAAAATTCAGTAGTATAGAGAATTGAAGGGTAGCTACTATCTTGAAAATTATATATAATATATATAATCTAATATATACAGTAAACTGCATGTTCCTAATTAATATGTCTGCTTTCCTGATAAAATTAATTGTTCCTGGCTAATTCACATTTTGTATGCCCTGGGAGGTAAATTTATATTGCCTTCTGGCTACTAGTTGGATTCAGCCAATGAGAAGTCGAAACAGGAGATCCTAAAGTGTGAGAAGAATCTGAGGTTGAAATATATATTCTACTGATCACTTCATTGCAGTGTATTTTGTTTTCACTGCATTTCTGTTCCAAAGATCTTATTTCCTATCCACTGTTTCTCCTAATATAGCTCTCTTTTGGGGTGCTGGTAACAGGTTTTTTTACTCATTCTCCTCCATGTCTGAGGAGGAAGTTAATTACTTGCCACTGTCACTGTGTTAGTCACTCAAAAGGGGTGCTGAAGCAAAGTACCAGAAATCTGTTGGTTTTTATAAATGGTACTTACTTGGGGTGAAATCTTACAGTTACAAGGCCCTAAAGAGTCCAACTCAAATTCCTTACTCACTAAACTCTGTTGCCACATGTTGAAGCAAGATGGTGGGCAATATCTGCAATGGTTCAGACTTCCTTCTTCCTCTTAAAGATCCATGGTCCCAGCTTCTTCTGATCTCAACTGTAGACTGGCATAAGGCTCACCTCTCTCCCTGGGATTCATTTCTTTCTGGGTTCAGCTTCTGTTCTCTTCACAAGGTCAGTTTTTAACTATCAGTCTCATCTCTCTTCTCAGAGCCACAGAATATTCTGTATATTTTCTCTATTCCTGCATGTAGCAGTTTGATATAGTTATGAACTCCAAAAATACATGTTGGATTATGTTTGTAAACTGTTCTGTACCTGGACATGATTAAATTATGATTAGGGCTTTGATTGGGCCATGTCACTAGGGTGTAGAGTCCCCACCCCACACACAAAAAAAGGCATGACAATGGACAGAGGAGGGTTTTTAATGCTGGAGTTTTGATGTTGGAGTTTGATGCTAAAGTCTTAACCTGCAGCCCTCTAAATTGAGAGGTAGCTTATTTCCCACATGGCTGATGGGTGTGATTCTCCTACTTGCAGTTGTAGGCACTCTCGATTCCCTGGTGTGGTGGTAGACCATCTTCACACCCCTGTTAGCTGACCTGGGTGAGTCCAATGTACTGCAGAGTAGGAGTTGCAATTCTGCTAAGGCTCAGGGCCCAGCTGACACATGGCCAGTCCAGAGATTCAAGTCTCCTGAGTATACACCAACCCCAACACAAACCACAGTTCAGTAAAAGTGACAGAAGAGGTATGTGTAGAAAGGTCACATCTGAGTCCAAATCTATCACACTCAGGAGCACAAATCCAAACTAGGGCTCACTGACAAGGCACTGAACTCCAGAGCCATCTGCCATGACTGTAGAACCTGTGTGTCTCTGTAGCCCTCAGGAGAACCAGTACCTAGAGTTGTCTCTACTTTGACTGTCTCTGGAGTCCGGCTAAAGTGTGCATAAGTGCGACCCCTCTGATGACCTCACAACTCTTTTTTGAAGACTCTGAGTCATATAAACTCATTTGTCTTTACAATTTCCCCCTTTTATTCAAGGTGTTTTTCTAGTTGCATCACCAGTTAGTGATGGGTAGTAATCCCTTGGTGCCAAGAGGCTCATCCCTGGGAGTCACATCCCATGCTGGGGGGAAAGTGATGCATTTACATGTTGACCTTGGCTTAGAGAGTGGCCACATTTGAGCAACATGGAAGCTCTCAGGGGGTAACTCTTAGGCACCCTACAGCTCTAAGCCTAGTTGTAACTTCAGACATACAGGCTCATAAGCATACTCATGAGAATCAAGGGCTCCTTGTTGGACCATCCTTCTTCACTGGTCTTTGTCCTTACACTTGGGTAATTTTTGCTGTTTCATTGGGGAATATGACAGAGCTCCCCTGGCTAGGAACTCATCACTCCATCAGTTGTCATTTGTAACTGTAACTAGTATGAAAACACTCAATGATTATCTGAACATTTTTATATACCCTATATACATGCCATGGAGAACTCCTTCTCAACCATTTATCTCCCATCAATAAGACCCTACACCAATGTTCCTTTCCTGGCATAGTTGAACATGTAAAAAACTCATTGCTGGGGAAGGGGGGAAAGGTATGATGTTGGATATATGGGAGTCCTCTATATTGTATATATGACTTTACTGTGATCTAAAATTTTTTGAAGACAAAATTAAAAATTAAAAAAAAAGGATATAGACATTGAGGAAAGAATGAAAGAAATTGCCTTGCCAGTGTACATACAGTGCAATACCCATTACAGTGATGAAAGGGAAAACATCAAAAACAAAGTTTTATGATATTTTTCATTTTCTAATACCCTGTTATTTTTACTTTATTTTAGTTTTTCTAAATTACTAGGAATTCATTTCTAATCCTTAAACTTATCATTACTATTTCATTTTCCTACTAATTGAATATGGCCATATCTTAGACTTCATTTTTCAAGAAGTTTTGGACCTAGTTTCTTCTTACTATCTTTTATCTCTTTAGCCATATTTTCCTAACTTCTTGATTTGATTTCAGAGAAGTTAATATCATTGATTACTTCTTTTCAATCTGTGTCTCATCAGGACTTTTAATTTGTTCCTTTGGCTGGACTATATCTTCCTGTTTCTTTGTATGACTTGTAATTTTTTCTACTGTCTATGATTATGTAAATGAATTTATTCTATTTTCAGTTTCTTTCTCTTGACTATTTTGTTTCAAGGTTTTTTTAAAAAAAATTAGTTCTACTTCTAAAACTTTAAAACTGCCCTGTTTATGTTATCAAAACAGGGCCCAAGCCCCTCTCATGGGGTGCTGAAAGAACCAAGGGGGCCTGGGGATAGGGACAAGAGAGACTCCCAAAGTCTTATTTTCCTTCACTTCCCCAGACTGCCAAAAGATGGTGATCTTTGGTGAATCTTTCTGCAGAGGTAAATCTGTCAACTTATACTGGCTTGTGTTTCCGAGCCAGTTAGAACCACAATTCAAAGCAGGCCCTGCTACATAAAATTGCCAAAGAAAACACACATGCAGCTCTCCTCTGCACCCTCTCTCTTTTCAGAGAGGAATATAACTTTTTTCCTCTCAGTTCAGTTTTGACAAATGTGAAAATACCTCTATGAATATTGGTGTGCAAATGTCTGTTCATGTCCCTGTTTTCAATTCTTCTGAATGTATTCCTAATAGCTGGATTGCTGAATCATACAGCAGTTTTATATATATCTACTTTCCTGAGGAACCATCAAACTGTATCTTCCACAGATGCTCATATTTTCTTACCCATTCCACTGGTCTGTGTCCTGATTAGGAAATTTAATCCATTAATATTCAATGTTATTACTGTAAAGGCAGTTCATATTTCAACCATTTTGACCTTTGGGACTTATCTGTTATGTTTTAGTTTCACCAGCCTCTTGAGATTTTAGTTATATTTACTGATATAATCCTCATTTCTAGACTCTCTTCTAAGCTTCTAAGCCTCTTTATCCTGTGTTTTCCTTTCAGACTGTAGCACACCCTTTAATATTTCCTGCAAAGCTCATGTCTTGGTCACAAACTCTCCCAGATTTTGTTTATCTGTGAATATTCTAAATTCACCCTCATTTATGAGAGACAATCTTGGTGGGTATAAGATTCTTGGCTGGAAGTTTTTCTCTTGTAGTATCTTAAATATATCATACCACTGTCTTCTTGCCTCCATGGTTTCTCTTGAGAAATCAGCACTTATTCTTATTGGATATGCTTTATATGTTATGCATTTATTTTCTCGTGCTACTCTCAGAATTCTCTCTTTGTCTTTGGTATTGGACATTTTGATTAGTATGTGTCTCAGAGTTGATGTATTAGGTTTTATTTGGATGAGAGGACATTGTGTTTCTTGGGTGTGGATATCTATGTCCTTCAATAGGATTGGGAAATTTTCTAACATTATTTCTTCAGATATTCCTTCTGCCACTTTTCCCTTCTTTTCTCCTTCTGGGACACCCAGGATACATATGTTTGCATGTCTTTTGGTTGATCAGTTCCCTGAGACCCTGTTCAATTTTTTCCTTTCTTCTCTTCATACATTCTTTTGTATGTTCACTTTCAGAGTTCATTTCTTCAAGCTCACCAATCCTTTCTTCTGCCTCCTCAAATCTGCTATCTTATAATTCCATGTACTTTTTATTTCATTTATTGCACCTTTCATTCCCATAAGTTCAGCTATTTTTCTATGTATGCTTTCAAATTCTTCTTTGTGCTCATCCAATGACTTCTTAATATCCTTAATCTCTTTAGCTATTTCATTGAATGTATTAAGGAGATTTGTTTGAACATTTATGATTAGTTGTCTCAACTCCTTTATGTCATCTGGAGTTTTATCTTATTCCTTTACCTGGGCCATATCTTCCTATTTCTTGGTGTGGATTGTAATTTTTTGTTGGCATCTTGGGTTCTGGCTTACTAGAGTATTTATTCTGGGTGCAGTTTTTCTCATTAGTTTGGGGCTACTATCCTTTCTCCTTTGCTGGTTGTGTAGTAGGAGCCAATGATCTAGTTGGTGCTGTAAACTGTGGCGGTTCAAACTGCCCTCATTGCCCCAGAGATAATGGGGATGGAGCTGCAGGTGTGGGCAGCAATCTATGCCATGCTGGTCCAAGATGACCACAGTTGCCCCTGTAGATGTCTGACTATTCAGTCTGTGCTAGCCAAATATAACTGCAGTTACCCAGAGAGGCTGGTGCAGTATCCCCCACCTTCTTCCTTGCTAGAGGTGGACCTGAAGCATAACTAAGGCTAGATGATCTGGGTGAAAGAAGGTGATCCCAACTTTCACTGTGCTTTTCAGTTAACCTGGTTACCCTTATGCTAGGGACAGAGTCAAAATGGTGTCTACTGATCTCTTTCCTTCCTGGACAGGTTCAAACCTTAGCTGTTCTTTGGGTTATATTTTAGCCAGCAAAATTTACTAATCAGTAGCTGAAGTCAGTGGCCAACTGTCTCTTCCTCCTGTTTTTGGGAAATGGAGCTTACAGTTCCAGGCACAGAATAGCCACCAGGGGAGGATGATCACTGGCCTCCATGACATGGCCTGTATTTTCCTGGAAAGGCCGGTGCAGGTCTCCCCAGCTTCTTCCCTTCCAGAGGTGAGGTTGGGGCATAGGCTAGAGCTAAAATAATTCAGCCTGGATGGAAAGAATCCAGTCCCTACAAGCACCATGATTTTCAGTCTCCCCTCCTTCCCCCTGTGTCAGAAGTGGAGTTAAAATGGTGACTACTGGCCTCTTTTTGACTTGGACAGGTTCAAATTTTAGCTCGTCTTAGGATTATACTTTAGACTGCAGAATTTGCTAATCAGTAGCTGAACTTGGCACTCAACCATCTCTTCCTCCCCTGTTTTGGGGAAGTGGAGCTTCCAATTCCAGCTGCAGAATAGCTCCTGAAGTGGCTTGTGCTGCCATTGGAGGATGAGCACTCATCTCTATGGTGTGGAGTGCTCTACTTATGAATTTTCTCTGCAGATGGGAAGTTTCCTCCTTCCATTTTTTTCAAGGATTTTGCAGGATTCTCTTCTGGTCTCCAGGAGCCCCTAAACAGGTACTTTAGATAGGTCTGCGTGATTACTAATTGCCCTATAACACTAACACAAGCTGACTCTAGAAGCTCCTTACTCTGCTGTTTGCTGCCATCTTGCTGGTTGTCCATGTGACCTCTTTTTATATCATGGAAACCAAACCCTCTTAAGATATGTGGTTTTCAAATATTTCATCCCATTGTGTAGGCTGCCTTTTCTCCTTCTAATAAAAATGAGAGTTCTCCAGGTTCATTCACCTTTTAAAAGATATTTTATGGCTATTTGCAGTCACTTCCAAATAAATTTGACAATTGACTTTTCCATTTCTTCAAAAAGTCTATTGTAATTTTTATTGGCGTTTTGTTGAAACTGTAAGTCAGTTAGGGTAGAATTGATGTCTTAATGATATTCTATTTTCCAATCTTTGAATACAAAATTTCCTTTCATTTGTTTAGGTCTTCTTTAATTTGCTTTGCCAATGTTTTGTAGTTATCTGAATTCAGGTCATTTATGGTATTGGGTAAGTTTATCCTTAAATATTTGATCCTTTTACTCACTATTGTAAATGAATTTTTTTCCTAATTTCCTCCTAAGATTGCTCATTACTTGTATATATAAACACTACTAATTTTTGGCACATTAATCTTGTATCCTGTCACTTTTCCAAACTTGGTCATTCACTCTAGTAGCTTTGCTATAGATTTTTTTGGCATTTTCTAGATATGTGATCATATCATTTGCAAATAGTGAAGGTTTTACTTCTCTGTTTGCTGTTTGGGTAACTTTTATGTTTTTCTTGCCTAATTGCCCTAGATAGACTATCTAGAACAATATTGAGTAACAGTGGTGACAGAAGGCATCCTTGCCTTATCCCAATCTCAGTGGGAAAGTTTTCAATCTTTTACCAGTGAATACGATGTTAGCTGTGGATTTTTCATATATGCACTTTATCATGTTGAGAAAGTTTCCTTCTATTCTTACTTTTCAGAGTGTTTTTCTCAAGAAAGAGCTGGATTTTATTATATGTCTATTCTGTGTCAGTCAAAATGATCATGCAATTTTATATCTTTGACTTTTTAATGTCATACATTGCACTGATTGATTTTCTTGTTGAATACCCTTGAATACCTGGGATAAAACCCACCCGGCCATGGTGTATAATTCTTTAATATGCTTTTGGATTCTGTTTGCAAGTATTTTGTTGAGAATTTTTACATCTATATTCATTAGAAAAATTGGTCTATAATTATCTTTTGTCATAGTATCTTTTCCTGGCTTTGGCATTAGGGTGCTGTTTGCTTCATAGAATGAATTTGGGAGCATGTACCATTCCTTTCCATTCTATTTTTTGGAACAGTTTGAGCAGGAATGGTATTAAATCTTCTTGAATGTCTGGTAGAATTTGCCTGCAAATTATTCTGGTCCTTCATTTTTCAATTTTAGAAGTTTTGGGTTTTTTTTTGATGCTCATTTCCATTATTTACTTGTGTTGAGGTCCTCTATTTCTTCTAGGGTCAGTGTAGGGTGTTTGTGTGTTTTTAGGCATTTGTTCCTTTCATGTACATTTTCTAGTTTGTTGACATACAGTTGTTCATATCGTCCTCTTATGACCTTATTTATTTCTTTGAGGTAGTAGTAATGTTCTCCTCTGATTTCTGATTTTATTTGCATCTTCTCTCTTCTTTTCTTTTTACTTTGTCAGTCAAGCGAAGGGTTTGTCAATGTTGTTGATCTTCTCAAAGAACAAACTTTTGACTTTGATGATTCCTTCCATTGATTTTTGTTGTGGTGGTTGGTCTCAATCTCAATTATTTCTACTCTGACAGAAATTTCTTTCCTTCTGTTTGCTTTGGATTAGTCTGCTGTTCTTTTTCTAAATGCACCTAGAGTTTAGTTAAATCTTTGATTTTTAGCTCTTTCTACTTTTTCAATGTAGCCATTTAGAGCTATAAATTTCCCTCTCAGCACTGCCTTTGCTGCATTCCAGAAGTTTTGATATTTGCATTCTCCCTTTTTATTCTTCTCAGCTGACTTAGCTGGCCAGGGGCATGGTTGACATTGAGGCTGTCAGCTGCACTGGGATGTAGCCTTTGCACAGATCTCAGACCCTATGGCCTGTGTTCTCTAATCAACTGCCACAACCTGTACTGAATATTGCTGCCTCCCCATTTTCTTGGGGAAGAGCCTCCTTCAACAAGATGCTCCCTGCAGCTCCAAGAATGCAGTGTGTCTTTAAATTTGACCCAGTATCTCTTCTATCAGAGGTGGGGATGAGACTGCTGATTGTCTTCTGAGCTGAATGTTTCATCATTTCTAGAAGCTGATAAAACTCAACCCAACTTCCCTCCCTGTTGGGGGCAGGGTTGGGGCAAAGGTTTCAGGTAATAATCTGAGCTGTGCAGATTACTCCAAGAAACTGATCAAGCTCTGTCCATCGACCTTCCTCCCCTGCTTTGGGTGGGATTGGAACCCAGGCTGTGGATGGTAATGTGACCTGGGCAGAATGAAGCCAATCCCTACTGTCCAGGAAGTCACTGTGATTTTCAATCAGCCTGCTTCCACTCCTGCTGGGGGTGGAGTCATAATGGAGACTGCCAGCTTCTTTCTGATTTGCATGGGTTTAAACTTAGCTATACTTAGAATTGGAATCTAGCTAGCTGAACTTTCTAACCAATAGCCATATTACAGGCCTTACTATTTCCCCTCCCCAGCTTTTGGAAAATGGAACTTCCAATTCCAGACAGAGAGTGCCTCCTCAAGCAGTCTGCCACCTCAGTGGGGGATTAGCATGAGACTCCACAGCATGGAGGGATCTACTCACAAATCTTGATCACAGATTGTTAATCTCTTCCCTCTACTCTTCTCTAAATGGTGTATGGTATTTTTCTGGTCTCCTGACTCCCCAAACAGGTGATTTAGATAGATTCTGGCTGATTGCTAACTGTCTGGTAGGATGAAATGCATCTCAGAACTCCCTTCTCTGCTGCTGTCTTGCCCTCTCTTTCTGTCATATAGACTTAATATCATTAAA